>NC_056737.1:973648451-973730951 GCF_019279795.1 Protopterus annectens | reverse complement strand
ATATAAATACAGTATACATAATTAGTAACAGACACAAAAAAAAAAAGAGAAAGATTAGAATGTAACAAAAACCTGCAGTATAGTTAAGGTAGTTGCATGCTGATAATTTGATAGCACGTATTACACAGAAATTTATACTAGAGAAGGTTTTTAACTGCATTAGCCAAGAGTAGTACATGTACAAAGCCAAGAATCAGCAAGGAAGTTTTTGAGCAGGTGCTTGAACTCATTACAATTAGAAGTAGTTTTAATGTTTAATGGAAGTGAGTTCCAATGTTCTGATACATGATGGAAGTATAGGGAGTCTCCGGCGGTAGTTGGTGAATGGCTGGTTGAACAGATTTGGAGAATGTTTTGTAGTGCGAGTGTGTTGTCAGCCTAACATAATAATGGTTAGCTCATTGTACAAAAGAAATTGGGGAAGTTCTAGCCAGGACAGTTTTTTTCAATATCCCACAGTGGTGTATATGACTTGGGGAGTCAGAAGCAAATATGGCAATTTTATTGTAACACACCAAGAAGTCGGGAGAAGGCAGGCAGCCAGTATAGTAGCAAGAACGCACAATAAGTTGTACAAAAAGTACGCGTATTAACGTTTAACAAGTTTATTAACACAAGACACGTTTTCGTCTCTCTGAATGAGAAACTTCTTCAGAAAATAGTAAAAAATGTAACAATGGAACTATTTAAAAGTTCCGCCCAAAGGGCGAACAGAACAATTGCCCTATCAGCAACACTCTAACATTTTTAAAGATACAGCTGGACAAGACATTAACCAACACGCCCAGCAACAGGTTTTTCACCCAGGTACCAAACCCACGAATCTACCGAAACCACAAAGATCTCGAAACCAGAGGAACAAACCTTGGAACAACAGGAGAAAGAGATGAATGCCTTTTTTTCCATCTTGTGATACAATTAAATTGACTATTTTGAAGAACATTAACGGTGATTTCAATATATATAACTTTTCTTCAATTACTGTTGATTCAGACTTAGTAGAACTTTTAGCAAAGGGTAATACCTTTGTTCCCAGTTACAATATGGACCTCGCTAAGACTTTGATTGACTTGAAATGTTTTGTTAGGAAATTAAATCTTTCTTTTTTGTTAGGTAACAATGACACATCCCACTCTCTTTTTAAACCTTCTAAGTACTTTCAATCCGCCCCTGCATCCTTTACTTCATGTGTTTGAAAGTGTTTGTGAACTCGATATTAGAGAAATTGCACACTCACGCAAATTAGGTCATTTTCCTAGAGTCAACAACACTAGCAATGACCAAATTCAAGCACTGAACCTGATTAGATCTAGTTTGGTTCGGTGCATTAAACCAGACAAGGGGGGAGGTTTAGTTATTTTTGACTTGAATGACTACATCAATAAAATGGAGGTTGTTTTAGACAATACGGCTTACTCTAAAGTGTCACTCAATGAATATAACATAGCTTTGAGTAGAGTGAAAAGCTATTTTAGAGATTTATTCATTGAATCAAAAATTGATTTAGACACTTATAATTACATCAATATATCATTCCCAAAGTTGCCTATTATGTTTGGGATCCCTAAAATCCACAAGGATATTTTAAACCCACCGATGAGACCTCTCATCGATGGCAGAATATCTTTAACATATCCTTGTGCAAAAGTAGTCGATTCCATACCACAAAAATATTTGAAAAGGATCCCACAAGTATGTAAAGACTCATGGTCACTTTTGGAGAGCCTTAATAACTTGCCTATTGACCATGACTCAAATTTCTTGACGATCGATGTAGTCGACCTATATACTTCCATTCCTCATATGGAAGCAATTGAATGGGTTTCCCTAATGTTGAAGGAAATGAATGCTCCGAATAACGACATTTATGTTGTTTCAGAGCTTCTTGACATTATCTTGACTAATATTTTTTTTTACTTTCAACAATCAGTATTTCTTGCAGAAACAAGGGGTATCCATGGGCTCCCCTTGCGGTGCAAGTCTTGCCAACATGTTTGTTGCTTACTGGGAAAAACTTTTTATCTTAGACAAACCAGAAATTTCTAACCTTTTGCTGTTCTACACAAGATTCCTCGACGACATTCTTGTCATTTTTAGAGGTAATAGTGTGGATGCTGCTAGCTTTATAGACTACCTTAACTCTACTACCACGTTTCTCCGATTCACTTATAAATTTGGCATATCTAGTATTGACTATTTAGACGTTAAACTTACTAGAACTCCTCATAACAGATTATGTTCTAGTATTTACAGGAAGCCAACGTACTGTAATTCATTTTTACACTTTTCTAGTGCCCATCCCTTCAGACAGAAACGGTCCATTGTAAAGGGTCAATTAGTCAGAGCAGCTAGGATGTGTTCCACAGACTCTGACTTTTTTGCCGAATGCAATTTACTAGAGAACATGTTCGTAAATAGGGGCTATCCAGTACATCTAGTACATGATTTAACAATAGAAGTTAGAAATAAACGAGAGGCAGGACTACTTAGTCCTATTTTAGTTTGGAAAGATAGTTATAGTTATAACCTTGAGTCATTTTCCACCATTGAACCTAACAGCGATTTACACCTCCTGAGTAGTGTCCTCTCCTCTGACCTAGCTAATTCGGCAACCCTTGGAGTGACTGCTAAATCTGCTAAATCTGTAGACCAACACTACATGTACAGTTTTATTACTTCTTTCAATAATGAAAGTGAACGTATCAAATCACTAATATTTAATAATTGGCATTTATTGTTAAAAGCCTGTACTCTCATAGAGAGAATTGGTCTTTTTCCAACTATCATTTATAGGAGAGACCCTAATCTTAAAAGTCTTCTTCAATGTAAACAATCCAGGACAGGTAATAAACTTTGCAGGTCCTCTCCTTGTGGTTTTTGTAGAATGTGCAAACATGTAAAAAGAAGTAATCACTTTCAGGTAGACAGCAAGAAATTTTATATCAAACATAAACTTGACTGTAACTCTACTAGTATAATTTATTTAGCTATGTGCATATGCTGTAATGCTTTTTACGTAGGAAAAACTGATCGTAGATTTCGGGACAGAATCTACAAGCATACTTATGCTATTTCTAAAAACAAGAGTGACAATGCTTTAGCAAAACATGTGAATGCTAATCCTAACCACTTGTTCCAGTTCTTAGCTATAGACCAAGTAGTTTGGGATATTAGGGGAGGTCCAGTTTCCATTCAGATAGAATGTCGTGAATTAGAATGGCAACTTTTGTTAATGCATTTTGTGTCCCGGGTTTAAACGATAATTGTAACATCACTTGTCTACTGAAACTGAAGAGTTGTTTGAGATAATACTTTTAGTCTTATTATTTATACACCCATCTACAAGCACTTCTGGGTATTATATGTGAGAGATGATTTAATGTAATTTTTTAACATACATTTTTTTAACACTTTTTAACATTTATACCCTTTTAATATCCGCACTTGTTAGTGCACTATTACTTTCACTAAGGAGTAAATGTCATATTATATTCCATAACCCAGTTTCAATTTGATTACTGTGTTATGGATTTTGATTTTATTTATATATATATATATATATATCTTTCCATTCACATGATTTTTTATATATAGAAACACTCACAAGTAATACTGTTTCACTTGATCAGGTTTGTCCAGCTATATCTTTAAAAATGTTAGAGTGTTGCTGATAGGGCAATTGTTCTGTTTGCCCTTTGGGCAGAACTTTTAAATAGTTCCAGTGTTACATTTTTTACTATTTTCTGAAGAAGTTTCTCATTCAGAGAGACAAAAACGTGTCTTGTCTTAATAAACTTGTTAAACGTTAAAACGCGTACTTTTTGTACAACTTATGTTCTTGTTACTATACTGGCTGCCTGCCTTCTCCCGACTTCTTGGTGTTTTACGAAGTTTTGGTTTTGTTTTTTTTTTTGTTCAATTTTATTGTAACATTGCTCTAGCTTCTTTAGGTCTGTTTTTTTTTTTTTTTTTTGAGATTAACAAGAATTGGAGAAGCATATAGGAGAGTTGATAAAAAATTAATTGTGCTGATAGCTATCCTACAGGTGTTGGTTAGAAAATTTTTGTTCATGTACAAAGAACCCATTTTTTCTGAACTTTCTTAATAGTTTGAGACATGAAGGTCACATCTTAGGTTGTTGTCAAGGGTGATGCCTAGCAGTTTGGTTTGTGTGTCAGGCATGATTATAGTGCTGTTACTGTTAGTGATGAAGAAAGTGGTAGTGGGGAAGGTGCTGGAGGTTTGGAAGAGCAGGAGTTTATTTTTTGAGCGTTGAGTATGAGCTGAGATTCTGATAGCTAAGATTATGTTTCAGAGAAGGACTTTTGCATGATTAGCTGGTGCTGATGAAGTGTAAGAGCATGGTATATAAGGGTAGTGTCATCTGCATACTGGATTAGAGTTACTAGTAGGCTGGCAGTGTTTAGATCATTGATAAAAATGTTGAACAGAAGTGGGCCAAAAACTGAACCCTGTGGTACACCTAGTGTAACTGGGAGAAGGTTGGAGTGGTTATGTTGCCATATTACTGCTTGTTGATGTTCATTAAGGCAACTTTGGAACCATAGGACAGCATACGGATGTAGGTTCAGGTTAGATAGAATATTCAACAATTTATGATGGGAGACTGTATCAAAGGCCTTAGACATGTTTAAGAAGACACCAGAGACAAATTTGTCCTCATTATGGAGTTTATAGATAGTATTAGAAAAGTTAAGGAGTGCAGTAGTGGTGCTGTGGTGAGGTCCGAAACCATATTGAGAGCTGGCAAGAAGGTTATTGGAGATGAGGTGGTGAAGGAGGTGGACATGAGGGGGTAAAGTGTCAATAGGTCTATAACTGGAGAGCTCTGTTGAGTTGTCCCCCTTGTGTATGGGGATAATATGTGCAATTTTCCACAGCTTTGGGATGTATAGTTCTGCAATATATCTATTGATTAGAATTGATACAGGGTAAGATATGGCTTCTGCTGCTATTTTTAAATATTCAGCAGGTAGGTTATCTGCTGTAATAGTGGTGGGTTTGAGTTTCTTTAGTAGTTTTTCAATAGTTTTTGTAGATACAGATTGAAAGGAGAATGATGTACTATTTAGGTTAGGGGAATTGGAAGTGGTTGGTGAGTTAGGGCTCTTGTTGCTAATTAGAGACAATATACTTTCTGTGAAGAACTTGTTAAATTCTTCTGAAATGGTGCTAAGAGGAATTTGGAATATTGGGGGAGGAGTTGTTGTTTGGCCTGGGTGAAGGCTGGATTTAATTGCACTCCAGAATTTTTGGGGGTTATGTTGGTGCTTTAACTGTAAGTTATTGTAGTAGCTCTTGTCTAGGTTAATCTGATGTTTAGGTTTACTGCTAAGTTGCTGAAATTTGAGTCGATTATCATGTGTTTTACAGGAATACCATAACTGCCACACCTTATCTATTTCCTTTAGGAGAGTCCTTGTGTCTTTGGAGAGCCATGGTGTAAAGTTAGATTTACAACGACTTGTTCTTGGGGGTGCTAGCCTGTTAAGAATGTTGAGAAAGTTATTGAAATATTCTATCGCTGTATCAAGGGGAATGTATTTCAGGATGATCCAATTACACTTTTTTAGGGTGTGTATAAATTCTAGGCAGCAAAAGCTTTTCTTACTACGTATTTGGCGAAACATGTTGTGTTTGATGAGATTAGGATGTTGCCTAAGTAGGTAGGTAGGCATATGGGCACTAAGACTGTCAGACAGACAGCCATGATGTTGGCAGAGGTTAGGTTTATTGGTTAACATCCAATCTAGTGTACATTGTTTGTTTGTTTGTTTTTTTATCTATTCTGGTGGGTCCCTGGACAAGTTAGCTGAAACCAAATAGGTTAATGAAGTTTTTAGGGGTGGATGAATTACAGGAGGACCAGTCCACATTAAAGTCACCCATTTAGATAGTTTCATGAGCTATGGTGTTAGATATGGTTTGAAGGATATGCTTAATAATGGGTACATTATTGCCAAGTGGGATGTAGATGACTATAATGGTAATGATTTTATTTTGGTTACGTAGGAGCTTGGTTGATAAGATAGCTATACTTCCTAGGTTGGGTATGTTGAGATTCACTGGTACTAGTGAAAGGTTAGTCTTCTACATTATGACCACACCTCCACCTTTTATTTCTTTCCTGTCCACCCTAAATAGGCTTGTATCCAGTAGAGGTTATTTCATTGTCAAATATATGTGGCTTAAGCCAAGTCTCAGTGAAGGTAGCTATGACAAGAGAGTAGTCATATAAAGTAGAATGTAATTCCTGAACTTTGTTTACTATGCTTCTAAGGTTTAGGTTAAGGAGTAATAAGTTTAAGCCTTTATGGGACAGCTTGAGTAGGTTTTGTACTTGTTAAAGTGCTACAGGTGTGCTATTTGGACCAGAATTAGGACGTATATCAACACTAATTATGAGCCTCAAAGTAACAGTAGCTAGAGCATGTAGTAGTTTGAATATATATTTATGTAGTTTGAAGAGCGATGCTTTGGAGTTAAGTTTTAGATAGGTAAGTTTATAGATGGTTTAATTGGTTTTAGTAATATTAGTGATAGTTGAAATCAGAACATGGATGAGCTTGGACAGTGTTGACTGAGCAGAAGTAGCTTTGTAGTTGGTGAGGGATAAGGTGGTAAGATGTCAGGTAGGCAGTTATGGATAGTGTGATATTTGGAATAATTGAATTTGAAGGGAGAGATAGGATTTATTGTGGAATAGCCTTGTGTAAGCGGTATAAAAAAAAACTAGTGTTAGAGTTGTGAGCAGTAGTACTAGCAGGGTGTGTTAATTTATGTTGCTACTATTGCCTGAGTAAATGAATTGGCTGGGTAGTCCAATTGGTTGGTTTTTGGGAGTGGGAGTGGTTAAGATAGAAATAAATGTATGAGAGTCAGAAGTGGATAAGAATGGGGGCAGGGGAGCGGAGTGGAGCCCAAGAAGAGTGAAAGCAGAACAGAGCGGGCTGAGCTACAAACGATCGTGTCAAAGAAATAATCTATCATACACCTTTCAGTCAGGTACATGTAAAAGTTAATGCTAGCCTACTTCAGTAGGATACTGCAGTCCTTGACAGATTATATAGGAGAAAAGCAAAAAAGTAAGCGAAGGATAAGGGACTGGGCTGTGACTAAGGGAACCAAGGTCCTGGATAGCACTTGAAACAGTGGATTAAGCCTAACAGGCTAAAGGAAAAAAAACGTTGCTGAAGGTGGGGGGGATTCCAGTAGTGTGCTGTCCAGAAAAACAGATAAGCCAGTGTGTTATACAATAACAGAAGGGGAGGAAGTCATAAAAAGTTAAACATACACTGCAGACTTCTAATTTATGAGGGTTTTACAAAAAGTTCTTCCCTTTTCCTTGGGAGATGTGCAGTGGAACCTACCACTTGTGGCTAGGTACTTTACGGCACTCACAATAAATGTGTGGGTGATTCAGGGGCTGGAATAGATAAAAACACAGGAATTAAGTATTACTAAAGTATAATAGTGGTGTTAACAAAACAAAGATAGAATAAATTATATCAGTGAAACAGTTATCAATTTCAGCTAGAAACCAAGTGCAGCGAAATCCTGTCGCATTTATACCACAGACTCCTAATATTTACAAGTTGGTCCCCAGGTAGCTATATAACAGGAGAACCATCAACATTGATACAGCACATGTACTAAAAATTAACTACTAGCACCTATGCACAGCCATGAATTGACATTTTAAATAAAGACACTATACGCTATTAATCTTATTAAATACTGCATTAATTTAGCAAGTACATTACAGTGCAGGCATTCAGAACACCTAACAGCACAGGGCCAGTAATTTAAGCTTAACAGCAGTGCTGAGATTAATACGACAAACCGACAGCTACCACACCATAGACACACAGCTGAAAGGCTCAAAAAAATCAGCACAATGTAATGGTACCGCTAAGCTTATGTTCCAGTTACATAAGGGATTCAGCTACAGGCAAAATTTTACAATGAGAGCAAGATCTGTACTCGGCGAGAATTTCACATGTAACAATTATTATATCCCAGCAAGAACACGCTATCTTAAGTACAGGTCAAAAAAAAATCTTATAGTAACCAAGATACTATTCTATTAATACATAATAAGAAACCAAGGACTTACATTATTAATATATATATATATATATATATATATATATATATATATATTACAAGCACACTACTGGAATGCTGGCAACTAAACAGAGTTTAGCTAGAGAATATTTAAAAATGGCGCCGCTTGTTGCAGGAGATTTTAAAGCGTAGGATGCTCAGCTAGAGGAGATTCTAGGTGGGTGGGAGTGAGATAAGCAAATTGGAACAGAGAATCAATTCCGAAGTAACATGGTTAAGATTCCAATCAATCAGTTAGAAGAATAAAAAATGATGGAAGAGGTAAAAAATGGTGAAATAGGAGAGGGTAATGTGATGTACAAAAGAAAGATTAAGGCAGCGATAGCTGAGCCGTGGACGATCGTCTCCTAGAAACAATCATACACCTTTCAGTCAGGTACATGTAAAAGTTAATGCTAGCCTAGTCAGTAGGATATTGCAGTCCTTCACAGATTATATAGGAGAAAAGCAAAAAAGCATGGAAAGGAAAGGAGACTGGGCTGTAACAAAGGGAAAGCAAGGTCCTGGATAGCAGTTGAAACAGTGGATTAAACCTAACAGGTTGGAGGAAAAAGCTGTTGCTGAATGGGGTGCGAGGATTTCAGTAGTGTGCTGTCCAGAAAAACAGATAAGCCAGTGTGATATACAATAACAGAAGGGAAGTAAGTCATAAAAAGTTAAACATACACTGCAGACTTGTAATTTATGCGGGTTTTACAAAAAATTCTGCCCTTTTCCTTAAGAGATGTGCAGTGGAAGCTACCACTTGTGGCTAGGTACTTTACGGCACTCACAATAAACACTTGGATGATCCATGGGACTACAGACTTCTAATTTATGAGAGTTTTACAAAAAATTCTGCCCTTTTCCTTGGGAGATGTGCAGTGGAAGTTGCCGCTTGTGGCTCAGTACTTTATGGCACTCACAATAAATGAGGGGTGATTCAGGGGATTATTAAAACAACATACTACAAGCACACTACTGGAATACTGGCAACTAAACAGAATTTAACTACCGAATATTTTTCTATTTTAATATTTTAACAGCATTAAAATTGATAAGATCTTACTATGTCTAGGTGATTCAGATCCTGTGTCCAGCTCAAAAGAATCATTTCCTTACCGCGGTGGTGGTGCTGCGGTAGCGTTGTCACCTCACAGTAAGACGCTGTCAGGTTCGATTCTCAGCTAGAGCGTCTTCTGCTTGGAAACATGCGTGAATGGGCGTACCTTCGTTGAAGGTTGTGCGTCAGGGCTGGTAACTCGGCACGTAAAAATCAACTACCAATCATTAGCGGACCGGAGTTCCACTGTGACGACCCCTATCCGGGAAAAGCCGAAAGACACAAACAAACAAACAACCATTTGTTCCCCCAGCATTTCTGACAAGGTACTCTGTAGTGAGTTTTTTAAAATATGCCATGTCCCAAAAAAAGAATTTATGTACTCACCATAACGTTCCATCTGAGTAGATAGTTCATTTGTCTGCAACCTGTGGGTGTCGGATTCAACCTCGGATCCGATCCGGCAGCTCTCCAAGCTCCAAGATCCGAGCTCCTCCCCCCTACCCATAATCCCCTACTACTAACCACATTGCCTCAGATCGTTTTTTTTTGCCTCACCAACTTGAGACAGAAACCAACTCCGAGTGATCAGAAAATTCCCGACAGGTTCGGGGGATGGCAGGGGGGGTCAGTTGCAGACAAATGAAGTATCTACTCAGATGGAACGTTATGGTGAGTACATAACTTCTTTATCTGAAGTAGTTACGTCATTTGATCTGCAACCTGTGGGACAGAGTCCCCAGCTAACCTACAAGAACCTGGGTGGTCCTTACGGAAGGATATTCCGAAGCACCGCGGAGCCAAAAGAAGCCCTACTCCTGGAAATCATATCCAGCTTGTAATGAGAAATGAAAGTATGAGATGAGGACCAGGTAGCTGCTAAACATATATCGTCTACTGGAACCCTAGACCAAAAGGCTGTTGAGGTAGCTACAGATCTTGTGGAATGAGCATGGATGCCAACCGGAGCTGGCTTGCCAGACAAAGTGTATCCCTGCATAATGCACTGACAGATCCAATTTGCTACAGTCACTTTAGCAATTGCCTTGCCCATGGCTGACTTTGCATAAGAAACAAACAACTGGTCCAACTTGCGAAACTCTCTAGTCCTGTGCAAGTAAAAACGCAGTTGTCTGTGTACATCCAATTTGTGCAACGTGTATTCACCTTTGTTGTGAAAATTTGGGAAAAATACAGGAAGATTTATTGACTGATTAATATTTGATTCTGTAGCCACCTTAGGCAAGAAAGACGGATTAGTCCTGAGGGACACTCTATCCTTGTGAAAGATAAGGTACGGAGGTTTGATACACAGAGCTTGCAATTCTGAAACCCTCTTGGCTGAAGTAATAGCCACCAAGAAAGCCGTTTTCCAAGATAATAACTTCAACGGAACCGAGGCCGCAGGCTCGAAAGGTGGTCTCGTCAAGGCTTGCAAGACCAGAGTGAGATCCCATGGGGGAACCACAGTCTTTACAGGTAGTTTCAAAAGAAAAACGCCTCTTAAGAAGGTTTTGCACAACTTTGTAGATGCTAAGGAGCCTATGCCGTCCCCCACATGAAAATGGGAGATGGCCGCCAGCTGCACCTTAACCGTGGAGGCACTTGCTCCCTGCCTAAAAAGCAGGGAAAGGAAGACCAGAATAGTCAGAATAAGGACAGTAAATGGGTCCAAGTCTTTGTCTTTGGCCCAGATGGAGAAACGTTTCCATTTACTGTTGTAAAGTTTTCTGGTAGACGGTTTATGAGCCGCCACCAGAATGGCCTTAACGGGAGATGAGATACCGGGAGTCCTAGCCATTAATGGAACTGGATCAACCAAGCAGCAAGTTTGAGATTGACCAGGTTCGGGGTGGGGCATCCCGCTGGATGCGAGATTAGGTCTGGACTGGGATCCAGAATCCATGGAGGAGCCATACTGTGAGACCGCAGAAAGGGGAACCAGATCTGTCGAGGCCAGAATGGGGCTATGAGGATAACTCTGCTCCCCAACCGACAGGCTTTCTGGATGAATTTCATCATGAGTGGGAGGGGGGGATAAGCATAAAGGAGTGCGGGGTGCCAAGCATGGACTAGAGCATCTCTGGGGGTCTCCCCTCTGGGGGGAACTATCGCAAAGTACTCGCTGCATTTTGTGTTTAAAGGAGAAGCAAAAAGATCGCAGCGAGGCTGACCCCATTTGTGGAAGATCTGCTTCACAACAGACGGATTCAGAGACCACTCGTATGGAGTGAGGAGCACCCGACTTAGCTTGTCCGCTAATATGTTGGACCGTCCCGGAATGTGCATTGCTATCAGAAAGCGGTTGGTGGAAATCGCCCATTCCCACACTCTCATGGCTTCTCGACACAGAGGATAAGATCTGGTCCCTCCTTGTTTGTTTACATACCAGACTACTGACATGTTGTCCGTCTGGATTGCAATAGTCCCCAGGGGAAGAAGGTCGTGGAGAGCTTGCAACGCCAAAAGTACCACCCTCATCTCTAGGACATTGATATGCAATGCGGTCTCTAGGGAAGTCCACGTGCCTTGAACAGATCTGCCTGAACAATGCCCCCCCCCCCACCCAAGGCGAGAAGCGTCCGTGGTCAACGTGGCTTCGACCGAGGGGATCACAAAGGGCCTCCCTTCTCTGAGTTCCTGCGCATGTAACCACCACAGAAGGGAGACCCTGCACACACTGCTCAGGGGTATTGGCGTGCTTAACGGGTGGATCGACAGGGACCATTGGACTTGAAGGGTCCATTGTAATATGCGCATTCACAGACGGGCATGAAGAGAGAGACCGATCGCTGCTGACATAGACCCCAGTGCCCTCAGGACTAACTTTGCCGGAGGAGCAGGGCTCCGAAGAAGGGCTAACACCTGATATGACAAGCTGTTCAGCCTGACTGATGTTAGAACAACTCGGGAGATTCATGTATCTAACCTGGCCCCTATGAATTCTAGGGCTTGAGTGGGGCACAGGCAGGATTTCTGCTCGTTCACTGAGATGCCTAGGTTGTGGGCCAGAGACAGAGCATAACCTCTCGCCACACAGAGCTGATGCCTGTTGGTCGCGGTGAGGAGCCAGTCGTCTAGGTAGGGGAAGACCTGAATGCCCTGAAGTCTCAGGTGGGCTGCAACCACTGCCATGACCTTGGTGAACACTCTGGGGGCTGAGGTGAGGCCGAATGAAAGAACCCTGAATTGATAATGACTGGCTCCGAGCCGGAAGCAGAGAAACCTCCTGGATCGTCTGTCCATCAAGATGTGGTAATACGCATCCTTGAGGTCTAACGAGCACATCCAGTCATTCTCCCGCAGAAGCGGGAGAATTGATTGGAGAGTGACCATCCGGAACTTTTCCTTGGGTATGAGCAGGTTCAGAGCGGAAAGGTCTAAGATGGGCCTGAGGTCCCCCGTTTTCTTTGGCACCAAAAAGAACCTGGAGTAATAACCCAATCTGGACTGATCTGGGGGGACGGGCTGGATGGCTCTTTTTCTTAGCAGCTTTGAAATCTCCAAAGCTGCTGCCTCCCTCTGTTCGGGTGGGACATCGGGGAGACGTCTGGGTTTGGGGGGTAGGTTTATGAATGGAATGGAGTATCCTCTGGATATGATCCAGAGCACCCATCGATCTGTTGTAAGGGACTCCCAGTTTGACAGGTGCTCCAACAACCACCCCGACTGCCTCCAGAGAGGGATAGTCGGGCAAGCCCTCAGGGCTGTTGCGCGGGTCTGTCCGAGAAAGGTTCTCTAGACCCGAAGTTATGCGGCCCCCCTCTGCCTCTGGGCCAGCGTCCACCTTCTCCTCCTCTGCCTCTAGAGAACGAGTGGTCTGCAGCAGGATGGGATTGCTGAGACTTACGGAACCACAGCTTCTTTTGTCCCCTCTGATTCCTGGAGAAGGATCTTTGGGGATTAGAGAAGCGGACTCCGACAGCAGACAGCGTCTTCCCGTCCTTTTCGCTTTGGACCAGCGTGTCGCGAACAGTTTTGCCAAACAAGGCAGAACCGTCAAAAGGGGAGTTCACTAAGGACGCCTTGAAGGGATCCGTGAAGTCGCAAAGATGGAGCCAGGAGAGACGTCGCAAGATGACCCCGGCTCCACTAGCTCTAGTGGCTCCCTCCGTTGCGTGGGAGAGAAGCCGCATAGATGTACAGGAGATAGGTTTTAGAGTGGCCATTCGAGTCTCAAAAACCTTCTTGTCTGGGACCGACATGAACTCCGGGGGGGCTGCAGCATATTCCTTAATCAAGTCTCGCTGTAGCCTAATGGTATGTGCCATATAGTTCAGCGCCCTTATGGAAAAGGTCGCTGAAGCAAACATCCGCTTCCCAATCTGGTCAAGCGCTCGAGATTCCTTATCCGGCGGGTGAACCGAAGAACTCTCCTGCGCGAGTTCTTTCTTGGTGGCCGCCGCCACCAACATGGCATCAACGGGGGTTCCTTTGGCCCAAGACAGTCTATCTGTGGGGGGACTGAGGACTTTATCGGGGCGCCCAGGGATTGGCTCCACGGTGTCGGGCTCCTTCCACGCCCTGGTGGTAATTAAGTCCACCAGGGGGTCGGCCGGAGGGGACACCCAGCAGGTAGATGGGCCTGCCTCAAAGGCCTCCATGAACACGGACTCATCAAGGGAGGGCTTTTGGGCTGACCACCCCCCCTCTGATACGCAACATTTCCATGATGTTTCCAAAGGAGACATCTTCAGGGGGTGACCTTGGGGAACCCTCCGTATCATCTAAGTCTGTGTCTGTGGTAACGGACTCGGGGGAGTCCAGGTGCCTCCTTTTGCACCAATGTTTCCGAGGGACCTCCTCGGTAGGGCTGTCCGAAGAGGGCTCGTCCACGGGTTGTTGTTCCTCCGCGGGAACTAGCTGAAGGGCTTGGGCAGGCTGTCCCGATGGACGGATGATGGAAGACAGACCCTCATACAGTGGGGATACGGGTGGATCCGAAGCCCAAGTCAGGGATCTGGAGGACCTCGACAGTACCCTCTCCACTACCTCAAAAGCCGAAGGAGAGCCACTCTCGCCAGCCTCTGAGAGCAATCTCCTCGGATCCGAGGAAGGGATCGGGGTCGGAGCCGATGCAGTCGGCGTCGAGGCAGATGTGTGCTCCGACGCCAACAGCGCCGAAGACACAGCAACTCCCTCGGATCCGACGCTCAGCCCTCGGCCCCGAGAGCTCGGCTCCAACAAGCTTGAAGGTATAGTCGGTGTCGAAGAGACCACCGCTATCGGCGCCGACAATTCCCCGGGTCCGAATGGGCCTGGATCCGATGACTCCGAGACCCGAAAACGAGTCGGAGAAGGAGTGATCGGGGCAAATATGGGGGTCGCACTCCCCCCCAGAGGGGGGGAGGCAAGAGCATCCCCATCTGCATTTGGGTCTGCAAGAACCGATGCATCATCCGATCCATATCCGCTGCGGAGATGCTTCGGGTCGACCTGGACGAAGTAGTAGAGGCGGGCCGGGAGGGCCACCTCGAAGATCTCGAGGGAGACCTATCCTCCTACTCTGGCTCCGGCAAGAAACAGGGCGAATGGCGCCGAGAGGAGGGGGATCCGGAGACCCTCGAGGGAGACTTGAGCACTTTCACTAGCGGAGCCGAAGGATGAGGTTCGGCCCACCTTTTGTGGGACTTATGTCCTTCCTTATCCTTGTGCCTCTTCTCTCTAAGGGAAGAGGCACTAGTTTCCCCAGAGCTCAAACCCGAACAGGGAGGTTGAGTCCTGGGTAGAGCTAAGGGGACAGACGGCGCCGAAGCTGCCGAAGCAGCTGGAGCCCGAACGGGAGAGGAAGAAGAAGCCGACTCCTGGGGGAGCTTTCCTGCCAGGATCAGCTTGTTCTTCCTATCCCGAAGTGCCCGGGGGTTAAAGGCTGCGCAGATCTGGCAGGCCTCTGACAAATGGGCTTCCCCCAGGCACAAAACACACTCAGTGTGGCCATCAGCTGGGGAAAGCTTGTGGCCACACTCAGTATATTTAGAAAAAACGGCCTTAGGCCCTTCACACATTATTAGGTTCATAGGTTCATACTAGGCTATCTGCCCTAGGGCATTTATAAGCCTAGCCAGAATGTGTTTGGCTTTCGCCACCCATTTTAAATTTATTTTGCTATGCCCTTTTTCGAGGTTAGTATACTGTGCCTCTGTCTAACAGTGACACAGAAGTGATACCCGGGGTAAACCTACGATCTCCCATCCACTCATCAATATTCCTCTTGAAGAGAGTCAATGAGGGACTCTGCCTAACCTGGACTGGGATTTTATTCCAGAGTGAAGGGAGCCTCTGGGTTATGAATCTGTCCCTCCAGCATGTCCTATTTATTTCAGTGCTGAGGTTCAAGTCTCTCGAGCGTAGCTCGATGGGATTTGGATTTTCTGAGGTGCAGCATGTCCATTAATTCTGGGTTGGACATGGCTTTATACGTCAGGCACAGATCGCCTCTGAACAGGCGGTATGCCACTGAGTAGAGCTGGAGTTTATTTAACCGGGCAGCATATGGCATCTGTTTGAGCCCTTTGATCCTCTTGGTGAGGTACTTTTGGGGTCTTTCCAGTTGCTGCAGGTGTCTGGTAAGGTACATCCCAAAAGGGGAATTGTACTCAATTATGGGCCTGATGAGGGATGAGTAAAGAGGCACAATGACGTCCCCTGATCTAGATGTGAATCCCTTCATGATTAGGTGGGCTATATAAAATGTTTTTCTAACCACTTTGGCCACGTGGTTGTCAAATGAGAGATTGCTATCAACTTGGGTCCCCAGGTCCCAAATTACTTCTTCTGTACTTAATGGATTACCACCTATGTGGTAATTTGTGGGCACTTTGTTTTTGCCAAAGGGGATGACTATACACTTTTTGGCATTTAGCTTGAGGCCATGTCTCTGGCACCAGTTGTCTGTTTCTATGAGGCCCTTTTGGAGGATGCTTTTGTCGGCTGGAGAGTCGATTATGGCGCCCAGTTTGCAGTCATCTGCGAACTTGGTGAGCCACATTCCTTCCGTGTTGGCCTGTACCTCTGAGAAATATATACCGAACAAGAGAGGTCCTAGGACTGAGCCTTGTGGGACACCATTTCTAACTGGTTTGGAGTCTGACATGGCTCCAGCAATTCTAACCATGTGGGTTCTGTCCTTGAGCCAGTTTGCAATCCATCTAGTGACATAGGGGTTTATATTTAAGCTGGTGAGCTTATCTATAATGCCCGAGTGGGGTATTGTATCGAAGGCTTTTGTGAGGTCCAGGTAGGCTGTGTGGACCACCTTCCCCTCGTCACCTTCCCCTATTCACACACACACCCAAACACTAGGAGGGGGAGGGGGAGTGAAGGTAAGCTAGCGATTAAAATTAACAAAAGGGACCAAAAACTAGCACAAGGAGCAGAAAAAGGGGCTAGCACACACACAACGACAACTTTGGTTGAAAAAAGGTGGTTTAAAACCAGCAATGATCTCACCCAGCCAGGAGCTCTTCACAAGGAAGCTTCTTCAGCCGCGGCAAAAAATGATCTGAGGTAATGTGGTTAGTAGTAGGGGATTATAGGTAGGGGGGAGGAGCTAGGAGCTCAGATCTTGGAGCTTGGAAAGCTGCCGGATCGGATCCGAGGTCGGATCCGACACCCACAGGTTGCAGATCAAATGAAGTAACTACTTCAGATAAACAGGTTTCTAATTACTTCTGTCACTTTCCCATTACACATCCATCATGTGCTGTCTACATGAGGAAAACTTCTCTGAAGTCTGCTTAGAGTATAAAAATACCAACTAAAAAATCCTAATCCTAACCCGTCTGCACTATGTTGCATACTTAGATGGCATACAGATGTCCTTCCATTGTTCCTTTGTAAACTGCCTTTCCAGTCTCTTTTCTCAGTGTTTTGTAATCTCTTCAGATTGATTCTTATAGTTATCATGCAATATTCTATATGCCCTAATAATTATCTGCTTTTTTAACAGTACTTTCTGTTCTAGACTCAACTAAAACTGTACCTTTACAGCTCTTTCACTTAGGATTCCCCCATCCCGTTCTAATTATACTCTGATATCAGTCCCTGGTAGGGAAGGCAGTCTCTAACCCACACTCAGAACTTATGCTTGGCCTCATTCCACTCTATTACTTTTCCAAAAACTTAGAAGAATACTTTGACTGATAATGAAAAGCAGGAAGACAGAATTCTTAACGCCTATGTAAACATGGTACTGCAGGAACCTGCAGATCCAGGAAAAACAGATGGAGTCAAATGCAAAATTACTTAAGACAGACAGGAACTTAGACTGAGAGGCATAGTGAAAAGCTCCGTAAAGATTTTTGATGCCAGTGTCACTTAGAAAACAATGGCATTTGATCCTGTATATTTTGTTAACCGTTATTCAGAGGACTGTAGAGGTACAACGTTCAGACATATAGCTGTCTCCAGACAATAAAATTCAGACATACAGCTGTCACTAGACGGAAGACCCCTGTCAGTGAGGTAAGACTTTAGCTGATACGTTATTAATTCATTTAGTCAATTGCAGCTAGTTGGAAGAATTGGAACAGTACAAACATTAGACATCATGGTACAATTTTTCAGGTTTAGTTTGGAGAAATAAACCGCGGTAGTGGTGCTGCGGCAGCGTTGTCGCCTCACAGCAAGACGTTGTCCCGTTCAATTCTCAGCTAGAGCGTCTTCTGTGTGTAGGCATGTGTGAAAGGGCGTGCCTTCTTTGAACGTTGTGCGTCACGGCTGGTAACTCGGCACATAAAAATCCACTACCAAACATTAGCGGACCGGAGTTCCGCTGTGGTGACCCCTAACCGGGACAAGCCGAAAGACACAACAACACAACAAGTTTGGAGAAATATAATTAGAGTCATCCAGAGGTTGAGGAAGATACCAAAACTAACTAACATGTTAAACAGGCAAATCAAAAATAAATAAATAAATAACAGAAGTAATGTGGCCAGGTTTAGCAAGAAAACGATCAGCCACCTGGCAAGCCCTTAATGAGAAACAGTTTGAAGACTGTATGAAGAAAGAAAGAGAAAGAAAGAAAGAAAGAAAGGAAGGAGACAGGAGTTCTGCAGTGAAGGTGGAGATGCTAGGTAAGAGTCTGTGAAGAAATGAAGAAGTGTTTGTTGAAAACAAAGAACAATAGTCAGACTGCTACAGACACAACCAGTAATGTCAAAATTAAATGCCTCTTTGTTGTGTATTATTTCACTGACTGCTGAACTAAATACAAATAGGGAACTTCAGCAAATCTACAAAGCGCAGGAACACTACACAGCTTTCTCTTTGATGTTCATCGTGTTTCACTGTTGCAGTCATTACACTTGAGTCTTTCTTGCCGCGCAGTGCCCGATGCAAAAGCAGTTCGCAAGTGCCGGTCGGCCGACTCCTGAGATTTTCAAAGACGAATTTCCAATCCGAAGTCTTCATTAAAGCTACGTATCCCATTGGGGAAACTTTTTTCTTGCTCCAGACCGATGTCAGAAAAAGTTAACAATTGTATTTCTTGTGGGAAGCAAATACCTCATAAGGATTTTCATTCTTACTGTATTCCTTGCCCAGGCCCTAATCACAATGTTGCTAGCTGTCGGTTTTGTGCTAGATTTAACCAAGGCACTATTAAGCGTCGGTACGATTTTGCCTTTCATTACTTTGGCCAAAGATTCAATTATATAATGCCGTCAGAACAACTGACAACCGGAGTTTACAAAAAGCGCAAGGAAAAAGAAAAGGACAGGCATCCAAGGTCCAAAACTGACGATGAGGCTACCGCTAAGCCAGTCGCCGGTTCGCCGGTTCTCAGTGAGGCGCTTTCGCAGCCCCTGACGCCCGCTGCCTCAGAGCCACAGGCCGTTGCTGACTCCCACGTGGAGCCAACTAGGCCTCTGGATACTCACGGTATTGGACACTCGGAAACTATCCCCTCAGATGGGTCCGGAGCCGCTGAGCAGGCATCAGCTTCTGAGGGTGTTTTCAGACCTACGCAGTTATATGTTAAGCCAACCTCAGCCTCAAAGACAAAGACTAAAGCAGCTCTAAAGACAAAGAAACAAGTACAGCTTTCTCCTGGACAGACTTCCATGCCTAAAAAACAGATGCTCAAAATGGCCGAAGACCTAATTACCTTGATCAGGGGTTCCCATCCCCCTCCTGATAAGAGGCCTAGGCAAGAGACAGAATATGAATCTTCAGATCAGGTTTCCATTTCCTCTGACTCCTCCTCTGAGCAGGAATACTCTCTTCCTCCCTATGAGGATTCTGATGCTGAAGAATCTATTCCTTCAGCCTCTCCTCCTGAGGATTATTCTTTTGGGGAAACCCTGCATACCTTGAGGGAGCACTTCCACTGAGAGAGCCAAGACTACTCAGAATCAAAGAAAAGGTTTAGAGATTTTCTTTTACTACCTCAGCACAGGCCTCTTGCTATTCCCCCTGTGTTAGACATTGTGGATGATGTATTTTCAGAGTCCGGCCTTTCTCCTGACTCTTTACCCCCTGCCCCTGTTAAACCAGACAGATACTACAGGGTTCCGGATTCACATCAATTTCTTTATAAAAATCCTGCTGCTGACCCAGAAATCATTTCTCAGGGTCCCAAGGGGATCAAGGCTTCCACTGCAAAAAACCCTACTCCCTCAAGGACACTAGACAAATGGGGGAAAAAGGTTTACACTTCTGCTACTTTGGCTGTGAGGGCTTTAAACTGTCCATTTCATATGCTTAAACATCAGCAATATTTAATGTCACTGCTTAAACAGAAAATGTTGACTAATTCTGATTGTGCAGAAAATAAGGAAATGCAGGATTTATTGCATGCAACTGAACAAGTAGGAAAGCATACATTGCAATGTGGTTTTTATTCTCTGGAGGCCTCTTGCAGGGCCGCAGTTACGGGTTCTGTCATTAGGAGGCATGCTTGGTTAAAGGAACAGAATCTGCCTGATCATGTTAAAGCAAAATTATTACATGCTCCATTACAGCATTATACTTTATTTGGTGTTACAGTAGAGGAGGTGTTGAAGACCACAAAAAGGCAGGTACAGATGCCCCAGAGGCAGATCCCAGCCCCAGGGCTCATACAGGCCTAAACAGTGGGGCGCTTCTACCTCCAAAAGTGGAGAAGACAAATCACAGCCATACAGGAAACAGTCCCAATGACTTTCCTCTGCCAGCACCAAGCACTTATCTTTTGGCAGCCCCCTTGGGGGGAAAACTAGCGCTTTTTTGCATTGGGCAGCGTGCGGCAAGAAAGACTCAATTATAATGACTGCAACAGTAAATACACTCGAACATCTACATTTATGGTAGGTACACAACTGTACTTTTCTAATAGTAACTCTTTGATAAGGGTAACTAAATATTGTTTATGTAAGGGTCACAGCTGAGGGTCCAGTGAATGGGAGCTGCATGTCCATAACTGAAGGTACAAGCTGTAGATGTGGAAAACGTTTCAGTTCCGAATACAGCTTTTAACTTTTTCACTGTGTTGACTTCTGATCATCAACTTTTCCACATGCTGCTCTGGTGTCAGTAAGAAAAGCCATCAGTTTTCAGCTTAAAGTAAATACTAATATTTCTGTGATAGCCTGGATGAGTCAGACTCTCATAAAGCACCTCGACATGTGTATCTATCCTACATGCTACACACTCACAGTGGTCTGAGCTGCTCTCTTCCTCCCCCAGGATAGGCAAGTCAGTGTCATCCACTCCCTTCTACCCTCGTCAGATGGATTCTCCAGCCACCAGATTACTGATTAATTTGGGGTTGTTTGAGGGCTTAATCCTTCTGTGCCATGGAACTCACTTGTTGTGTTTTTCAAATAGGTGTTAAACCATTTCCAGTCTACTACTCGGTAGAAAATTAATTTAGAAAATATTGAAATATTACAACTAAACA
Organism: Protopterus annectens; assembly: GCF_019279795.1. Classification (NCBI taxonomy): domain Eukaryota; kingdom Metazoa; phylum Chordata; order Ceratodontiformes; family Protopteridae; genus Protopterus; species Protopterus annectens. The sequence goes on along the minus strand of NC_056737.1, from coordinate 973,709,879 downwards.
CATATGGGGCAATACAGCCATAATGCAGAAGCATGCTATGCTGAAACTAAATTATTAAATATTTAAGATTTATTAAATAGAGGTGAAAGATTCTAGAAGAAAAAATGTATGCAGTCTTCTTAAACAAGTAAAGCTAGATTTACAACATTGGAACAACATGCATGTTTGTACACTCGATAGCACAATTATGTTATGTAGATGAATGGCCCATGTAGAGTGTTTTTTTTTTTTTTACTGCATTACGGATCTTTTCTCAGATTTGTCTCAAAGAACTCTTGAAACATAAGTCACTGATGTATGGTATGGAATCCACTTGTAACCCTAAAGCTATCAAGAAGTGCCTTATATGGGTATATGGGTATCACAGGACAACAGAAGCAGTAAATGACAAGAAAGTAGACTCTGATTATGTAACATGCTAGAAAGAAAATAGTGTTATAAACACTAAAGAAAAAATAAATGAAATGCAGAAATTACAAGGAAGAAAAGTAGTGTTGTATTGCACGTACTGAACTAAGAGTGAGAAAATAGTTTTGGGGAAGTATATAATCCTACCTCGGATACAATGTAAAAGGGGAGGGGAATAAGGTGGATAACTAGATTAAGTACTTAAGAAAGACGTGAAAACCAAGAATACCTATAGAAAGTAGGAAAGGAAAGACTATGTTTAGAAATGGGGTTAGTAGTGGGAAAGATGGAAAACAATAATGGAGAAGTGAAAACATTAGTAGCAGTTACAAGATGAGGTGGCAAGACCACAAAGGAAGCAGAACAGGATATAACAGAAGAGCTGTTCAGATGTATTATGGCGGTCCATTATGGAAAGCCAATACTTGTCTGCCAAAACAGCAGAAGATCAAGAAAAGAAAACTGAAACTGGAAAAACACCACCATGCAGGAAGTGATCAGAAAAAGCCAAAGTTGACAGCAAATTAATTACAGAAACAACACTAAAACTAGCACCAGGGAAAATTATAAAGCAAAACTAACCATCATATATTACTGCTTCGTGTCCCCCATCTGGATGTTAAATCAATCCGTTGTCTTACAAGCTCAAAGAAAGGAAAATAATCATTTTGTTTTGTTTTTTAACAAGACTATTTTTTCACAAAGCTGTGTGACGTCAGAATTGGAATATTTAAGCAGAGAAGGGAAAAGGTATAGTCTCAAATGACAGGCTGCAGATAGGCCTGCAAAATATTTTTGGAAGAAGTAAAAGCCTGTTCTTGCAGAGTTACAGCTCAAACAGACACTTTACTGATTAAATTGAACTTTATAAATATTGAAAGTACAGTGAAAATTGTTTATCTGTGTATTAGCAAATATCTCTCTTTTCTTAAATACTGCCCATATTGGACTTTTTTCTACTGAGCTAATCACATAATAGCATACCCTGCTCTGGAAACAACACTGCACTTAACAGCCAGTGCGCTGCCTACAGGTCTTTTAAACATCTGGTCATCTGTACCACTGTTACCATACATGTCATAAATTCTTAAAAGCAATGGAAAGCTTTATACATTGTTATTTTATTGCAAATATCTTAATATAAGTGTTACAGCCTGGGCTGTGACTGGAATGGGTCCTGTGGGAATCACTTGTCTACATCTGCCAAAAAAATAAACAAACAAGCAAACAAATTATCTATTCTGATTTCTTAATAACACACCTTGGTTTCGAAACTTTGCTTCATATAAAATTTAATTTAAGAATGTTACCCATCTTTTGATCCATTAAGTTTCAGTCTTTTAAATGTTTCATGTTATGCGACTGATGTTTTGCAGGTCAGTCTTTAAGTACTTCAATTATTTAAATACAATCTGTACACTTATATGCGTGTGTGTAAACACATACACATACATATGTATACTCACATAAATCTGTATTTTATATATATTTTTTCACATAAACACACCCATAACCTGCAAGGTTAGTCACCAGTAATTACAATGTTAAATGAGAATACAATGTACTCAAAAAGTTAAAGGAGCAACAGATAGATATGTCAATCACCAGACGTGACCCCCCCACCCTACACTATCAGCTATTCTATATTAGAAAGTACAGACAAAATAAGTACTGTGTATGTGCATATTTCATTGCTCATTTCAAATACTAACAAAGAACAAATTAAATTATAACATTTACTTATTTACACATTTAACAAGGTAGGGTTGATGGTCTGAGGACCTTTTCAGGCATAATAGCATATACAATCTGATTATTATAGTCTTACTTAAATTACAAACAGTTTCAATATTATACAGAAACCATAACTCATATATTTTCTGATAACAAACACCCATCAAAAATGTACACCAAATGTTACAAATGGCTATTTCTTAAATTCCTCAACATTTTCCTAGTTGTTTATTTATGTGATAAGCTGGTTATTAAAAACTAACCTGTTTTTAAAACACTTCACTAAATAATAAATCCATGGAGACAATCCTGTGTTTCACCTGTCTGATTATTTGCACTGTATATGAACTACAATGTTTCTCTATTTAAGTGACAGACGAGGGAGTTTGATACCATGCAGAACTACACCTTCAGCTTTACTGCAGAATCCTTTCAGCTCATTGGCTGTTTAACAATCACCTGACTTTTGAGTAATGTTATTTTTCCAACTACAGGAAAATGGTTTCCTCCGCAGGCCTGGCCTAACATGCTGCATAATTAAATCAAGTGTGTTAGGCAAAAACATATGACAAGTTCCAGTCAAATAAAAAGTTATACCTGTTATGTCACAATAATTATGTATATTATTTTTGGAAAGAGTTGCTACTTTTGTTACAGCATTAATTTTATTTATTGGTCTTCCCAGCCCGCAAGATGTCCCTGTTTTCCTCCACAATGTGCAGGTGCTATAAGTAAGCAGTATTTCTGTTTGATGAATAAGTGAATGCGTCTTTGGGCTTCAGGAGCTTTACACAGGTGAAACTAACCTGTCTTACTCCTCTTTTAGATATGAGCAGTGACAGGAAGTAAAACGTGCACGACTACATTGATTCCATCAACAGAAACATCAAACCTGCACAGAATAGCCTGATAAGTTACAAACTCTATACCTACGACACAAAGACACTGGAACACATATGTGGTATAATGATACATTTTATTGGACCAACACAGGCTTTGCAATCACTCCAAGATTTTATATCACGTCTGTGTTCCAGTGTCTTTGTGATTTCTGTTAGTGGGCCAACATGCCATTACTTTAATGTTTTTATTAAATTCAATACCTTGTAACTTTTTACTCCCATGGAGAGAAAAATTATACTGGGCTATTATGGGCTGACAAGCACTTCAGAAAGAAATCAGTCCAAGAGATAAGTGACTCATCTTCCTCTGGCCATTTAATGTGCACTTCTGTTTCCATTTCCTGTTATCAGTTTCGCATACAAACATCTTACCTTACCAGCCTGGCTTAACCTGTATTAAGCAATGGGTTTTCTTCACATAACAGAAACCAGAATGTCACACATATGGCTAGTGGGGACAAACCCACAATTTTCTTGATTATCCCTCTTTAGATTTGAATTTCATATTTAACAACATATGCAGCATTTTCATCCTTATAACAACAAAACCTGACACACATTATATACACAGCTCATACCATAATAGGAGATAAAACATTCATGTATGAATGAACTTAGTTTATCCAACATATGTAAGTTAGATTCCTACAACATTTACTTTCTTACATACAATCCTGATCAAACCAGGGTCTCGCTCATATGATTTGGACCCATCAAACCATGTCACAACCCTGTGCTTATTGGCAAAATAAAATACAAGCTGGAAATTAGTAAGTCACCTCACTGACTCAGAAGTGTGCTCATTTCATAACAACAATCAAATATGAAAAATAATTAACCAGAGCTTATGAAAAGCATGTATAATCTGCCATAATAACTATGCTGCACAGAAAAATTGAAGGGAGGATACAGGGACATGTGGAAATAAAGGTTAAGGCAAATTACATTTTAAAAATTGTAAAGATTAAAGGGGTGTGAAGATAGGGGCATGTTATTGGCTAGGAAAGACTGCTTGAAAGTAAGCATCCAGTGGCAAGAAGGAATACAGGAGAAGATGTATGTGACAGAAAAGGATAATATGGGAGGGAATGGTTAAAGAGGGGTACATAAACATCGAGGGTGAAACTGGAGTGGTTGACAAGTGCAAACGTTCAGAAGTGAATGCTTTTTACTGCCGTAAAGGAAATAAAGGCAAACATTCATGTGAGTGAATGTTCTGTTGAAAGGATTTTGCAGCAGATTAAGTGAACTTGCCCTTACCCCACTGTTGTGTGATCTCGGAGTCAGTATACATAATTGAGGGTTTAAGGAAGGGCGTAGTCCTCCTCATGGGGATACAGGGCGGCTTGCCTCATGAAAAAGTTTTATTTTTTTAGTGTTTGATCATTTTACAGTTTGATATAAAATGTTTGCTTTCTCTGTGTTCACTTTTACAAGCGTTCACACTTTGCTGATATACCTACACACACACATATATATATATATATATATATATATATATATATATATTCAAATTTATGACAGTGATTTATGGATAAAAAAATTAAGTAAAAGAAATTAAAAAACAAGAATCTACTTCAGTAATTTCTTCATGTGTGTTGAAAAGTGAAAGTCCATGCAGTATAGAATATGTTAGCATAACTCACATATTCTTGTGATCTTAGCTTGTTTCAAGAAAAAGTTTTATAATGCTATCACATCGTTTGAATGTAGTAATACAAAGAGAGACCAAGAGAGTATGTTAAGGAAATGTCAGCAGAGTACATGCTCATATTACTTGCATATACTGTGACTTCAGTCCATTTCAAAGCCGTTCTTTAGCAATGCCTTCATATCATTGATATGAAAATGATTACAATACAGAATTACAGTGTTAAATAATAAATAATAGGCTGAAATGATTTGCATGAAAATGTCAGCAAGAGACGAATGAGGAAAGATAAAGAAAGAGCAAGAGAAGTAGAGAGAGAGACCGAGACAGAGAGAAAGACAGAAACTTGTATGCAAATTCCCTGGGAAGGTTCAAGTAAAAAAACTCTCATGTTCATTATTAAGATACAGAATAGTAAGAGGAGTCTGAACTAGACAAAAGAAAAAGTCCAGCTAATGCTAAACTGAGACAAGTCAACATATGAGCAGTTAGGTAGGTGTGTGATCATGGTTTGGCAAATGTCTGCTATGCGGCATATGATGTTCGCGATGCACATTGTGTTAATTCTTTCAATGGTGCCTTAAACATTTAGGTACCAGACACTAGCCAGATACAGCTCCAGTCGACTCCATTGGCAGGAGACAGTAAAAAAAGGCACTAGAACAGCAGCAATGTGGGATGTGAAACCACTCAAGTGTAAACTGTATGGGGGATACAAAGAACAATGGTAGGGCCATCTGATGAACAATGTGCAAGTTTCTGGCCCACAAGGAATCAATATAAGAGGAATAACAGAGTATATCATAACTGGTGCAGTGCTGTTCAGACCAAAGCATCCAGCACAGTATAGTGATAAGAAGAATGACCAGTGCTAGTGACAAATCTAGGTACCTTATGACACAGCATGTATGACCAGCACTAGTGACAAACCTAGGTACCTTATTACACAGCATGTCTGACCAGCACTAGTGACAAACCTAGGTACCTTACTACACAGCATGTCTGATCAGCACTAGTGACAAATCAAGGTACCTTACTACACCGCATGACTGACCACCGCTAGTGACAAACCTAGATATCTTACTACACAGCATGTCTGAACAGTGCTAGTGACAAAACTAGGTACCTTATGACACAGTATGTATGACCAGCACTAGTGACAAACCTAGGTACCTTACTACACAGCATGTCTGACTAGCGCTAGTGACAAAACTAGGTACCTTACTACACAGCATGTCTGACCAGTGCTACTGACAAAACTAGGTACCTTACTTACTACATAGCATGTCTGACCAGCGCTAGTGAAAAATCTATGTACCTTACTACACAGCATGTCTGACTAGCATTAGTGACAAACCTAGGTGCATTACTACACAGCATGTCTGACCAGCACTAGTGACAAACCTAGGTACCTTACTACACAGCATGTCTCAGCAGCACTCGTGACAAACCTAAGTACCTTACAACACAGCATGTCTAACCAGCACTAGTGACAAACCTAGGTACCTTACTACACAGCATGTCTGATCAGCACTAGTGACAAATCAAGGTACCTTACTACACCGTATGACTGACCACCGCTAGTGACAAACCTAGATATCTTACTACACAGCATGTCTGAACAGTGCTAGTGACAAACCTAGGTACCTAACTACAAAGCATGTCTGACCAGCACTAGTGACAAACCTAGATACCTTACTACACAGCATGTTTGACCAAGGCTAGAGACAAATCTAGGTACCTTAGTACACAGCATGTCTGAGCAGCACTAGTGACAAACCTGGGTACCTTACTACACAGCATGTCTGACCAGCATTAGTGACAAACCTATGTACCTTACTACACAGCATGTCTGACCAGTGCTAGTGACAAACCTAGGTACCTTACTTACTACATAACATGTCTGACCAGTGCTAATGGCAAACCTAGGTACCTTACTACACAGCATGTCTGACCAGTGCTAGTGGCAAACCTATGTACCTTACTACACAGCATGTCTGACCAGCGCTAGTGACAAACCTAGGTACCTTATTACACAGCGTGTCTGACCAGCGCTATTGACAAATCTAGGTACCTTACTACACGGCATGTCTGACCAGCACTAGGGACAAATCTAGGTACTTACTACATAACATGTCTGACCAGCAGTAGTGACAAACCTAGGTACCTTACTAAACAGCATGTCTGACCAGTGCTAGTGGCAAACCTATGTACCTTACAAAACAGAATGTCTGACCAGCGCTAGTGACAAACCTAGGTACCTTATTACACAGCGTGTCTGACCAGTGCTAGTGACAAACCTAGGTACCTTACTACACAGCATGTCTGACCACTGCTAGTGACAAAACTAGGTAACTTACTTACTACATAGCATGTCTGACCAGCGCTAGTGAAAAACCTACGTACCTTACCACACAGCATGTCTGACTAACGTTAGTGAAAAACCTACGTACCTTACTACACAGCATGTCTGATCAGGGCTAGTGACAAATCAAAGTACCTTACTACACCGCATGACTGACCAGCGCTAGTGACAAACCTAGGTACCTTACTACACAGCATGTCTGACCAGCGCTAAGTACCTTACTACACAGCATGTCTGACCACCACTAGTGACAAAACTAGGTACCTTATTACACAGCATGTTTGACCAAGGTTAGTGACAAATCTAGGTACCTTAGTACACAGCATGTCTGAGCAGCACTAGTAACAAACCTGGGTACCTTATTACACAGCATATCTGGCCAGCATTAGTGACAAAGCTATGTACCTTACTACACAGCATGTCTGACCAGTGCTAGTGACAAACCTATGTGCCTTACTACACAATGTCTGACCAGTGCTAAAGACAATCCTAGGTACCTTACTACACAGCATGTCTGACCAGCACTAGTGACACACCTAGGTACCTTATTACACAGCGTGTCTGACCAGTGCTAGTGACAAACCTAGGTATCTTAATACACAGCATGTCTGACCAGTGCTAGTGACAAATCTAAGTTCCTTGCTACACAGCATGTCTGACCAGTACTAATGACAAATCTAGGTACTTACTACACAGCATGTCTGACAAGCACTAGTGAAAAACCTAGTTACTGTACTACACAGCATGTCTGACCAGTGCTAGCGACAAATTTAGGCACCTTACTACACAGCAAGTCTGACCAATACTAGTGACAAACTTAGGTACCTTACTACACAGCATGTCTGACCAACGCTAGTGACAAATCTAGGTACCTTACTACACAGCATGTCTGACCTGCGCTAGTGACAAAAGAAGGTACTTTACTACACAGCATGCCTGACCAGTGCATGTGACAAAGCTAGGTACCTTACAACACAGCATATCTGACCAGCGCTAGTGACAAACCTAGGTACCTTACTACACAGCATGTCTGACCAGCACTAGTGACAAACCTAGGTACCTTACTACACAGCATGTCTGACCAGAGTTAGTGACAAACCTAAGTACCTTACTACACAGCATGTCTGACAAGAGCTAGTGGAAAACTTAGGTATCTTACTACACAGCATGTCTGACCAGCACTAGTGACAAACCTAGGTGCCTTACTACACAGCATGTCTGACCAGAGCTAGTGACAAATCTAGGTACCTTACTACACAGCACGTTTGACCAGCATTAGTGACAAACCTATGTACCTTACTACACAGCATGTTTGACCAGCGCTAGTGACAAGTCTAGGTACCTTACTACAAAGCATGTTTGACCAGCATTAGTGACAAACCTAGGTACCTTAATGCACAGCATGTCTGACCAGCGCTAATGACAAGCCTAGTTACCTTTCTACACAGCATGTCTGACCAGCGCTAGTGAGAAACCTATGTACTTAACTAGACAGCATGTCTGACCAGTGCTAGTGACAAATCTGGTTACCTTACTACACCGCATGTTTGACCAGCGCTAGTGAAAACCTAGGTACCTTACTACACAGCATGTATGACCAGTGCTAGTGACAAACCTAGGAACCTTACTACACAGCATGTTTGACCAGTACTAGTGACAACCTGGGTACGTTACTACAGAGCATGTTTGACCAGCACTTGTGACAAACCTAGGTACCTTACTACACAGCATGTCGGACCAGCACTAGTGACAAACCTAGGTACCTTACTGCACAGCATGTCTGACCAGTGCTAGTGACAAACCTAGGTACCTCACTACACAGCATGTCTGACCAGTCCTAGTGACAAACCTAGGTACCATACTACACTACATGTCTGACCAGTGCTAGTGACAAACCTAGGTACCTTATTACACAGCATGTCTCACCAGCGCTAGTGACAAACCTAGGTATCTTACTACACAGCGTGTCTGACCAGTGCTAATGATAAACCTAGGTACCTCACTACACAGCATGTCTGACCAGTGCTAGTGACAAACCTAGGTACATTACTACACAGCATGTCTGACCATCGCTAGTGAAACACCTAGGGACCTCACTACATAGCATGTCTGACTAGCGCTAGTGACAAACCTAGGTACCTTACTGCACAGCACGTCTGACCAGGGCTAGTGACAAACCTATGTACCTTACTACATAGCATGTCTGATCAGTGCTAGTGACAAATCTAGGTACCTTACTACACAGCATGTCTGTCCAGCACTAGTGACAAACCTAGGTGCCTTACTACACAGCATGTCTGACCAGGGCTAGTGACAAATCTAGCTACCTTACTACACAGCATGTCTGACCAGCATTAGTGACAAACCTAGGTGCCTTATTACACAGCATGTCTGATCAGTGCTAATGACAAACCTAGTTACCTTACTACACAGCATGTCTGACTAGTGCTAGTGACAAACCTGGGTACCTTACTACACTGCATGTCTGACCAGCACTAGTGACAAACCTTGGTACCTTACTACACAGCATGGTTGACCAACGCTAGTGACAAACCTAGGTACCTTACTACACAGCATGTCTGACCAGCACTAGTGACAAACCTAGGTACCTTACTACACAGCATGTCTGACCAGCGCTAGTGACAAATCTAGGTACCTTGCTACACAGCATGTCTGTCCAGCACTAGTGACAAATCTAGGTACCTTACTACCCAGCATGTCTGACCAGTGCTAGTGACAAACCTAGGTACTTTACTACACAACATGTCTAACCAGTGCTAGTGACAAACCTAAGTAACTTACTACACAGCATGTCTGACCAGCACTAATGACAAACCTAGGTACCTTACTACACAGTATGTCTGACCAGCACTAGTAACAAATTGAGGTACTTTACTACACAGCATGTCTGACCAGCACTAGTGACAAACCTAAGTACCTTACTACACAGCATGTCTGACCAGCGCTAGTGACAAATCTATGTACCTTGCTACACAGCATGTCTGACCTCAGCTAGTGACAAACCTAAGTACCTTACTACACAGCATGTCTGACCAGCGCTAGTGACAAACCTATGTATCTTACTACACAGCATGTCTGGCAAGCGCTAGTAACAAATCGAGGTACCTTACTGCACAGCGTGTCTGACCAGTGCTAGTGACAAACCTAGTTACCTTACTACACAGCATGTCTGACCAGCACTAGTGGCAAACCTAGGTAGCTTACTACACAGCATATCTCACCAGCGCTAGTGACAAACCTAGTTACCTTACCACACAGCATGTCTGACCAGTGCTAGTGACAAACATCGGTACCTTACTACACAGCATGTCTGACCAGTGCCAGTTACCTTACTACACAGCCTGTCTGACCAGCGCTAGTAACAAACCTTGGTAAGCTTAATACCCAGCACGTCTAAACTAAAATGAGTCCCCATAATAACTGTACATTAATTTCTGAGTACATATGATATAACTGAAGGCAGACCACCATAAACAGCTGCAACATTGGACTTGAAAATGAGCAATGTGGACATATTACAGAAAAAATAAGCTTATGGTATATTTTCATTACTGTAGATCAGTAGGCATGCAAACATATTTAAAGTTAAAGAACATTTCGAAAGACAAATTCTCAGTTAAGGTGAGGCTCAGCAAATCTATACTAGCAATACCCATGGATCTAAGGTTGAAAATACACTACACTCATTTTAAAGATCAGCTGGTTGGAAACATGTTCGACAGAATGGAAGCCACTTTAGAGTTGTTTATGTCAGAACAAATCTGCATGGATGGTGGTAAGTGCTTAACTGTTTAGCATAACAGCTCATAGAACTATTTCTAAATTATATCCCTAATTTTTTAAAGGTAAAAAGCAACTTAGGGCTTAGGATGGTGCTTCAGGAAAACCATTTTTAACCGCAGCTGATAAGGAAAAGCAACACATTGCCCACCTTCGACATACTGGCGTTAACAGAATATCGCAGGGGAAAAAAGGGATCATGGCTTCAGTTAACCTAAATTTATGTCAAAACACATTTGGCTAGCACACATATACACTGTGATGGTGATATATTTTGTGTCAAGCAACTCAAATGATACCATGCCTCTAAAATCTCATGGACCATATGGAGAGCTTTGCTCCCTAGAATCTTCCTGTAACAAATTCTTAATGTTTTCCATTCTCAGACAGTGGTATGTCTCCCAAATGTACTTCTGCCGTTAAATCTACCTGAGTCTGAAACTGTCAAATGACATCAATACAATGCACAGATCATATTACAGTGAAGAGATCATTAATGTGTTTAGAACAAAAATGCAAGCTCAAAGCTCATCACCTTTCCTAAGTCTGTTCCTGAGATTTTTCTGCTCAATCAAGGCCATAAATGTGCTTTACTTGTGAAAAACAGTCCACTCCTGGAAGGTCAGTACATAGCACACCTGTCTTTGATGGCAGAACATCAGAAGGCTGTGAGTTTTGGCATTAGAAGTGTTAAATTCATGTTGCAGTACAGACAATGCTGTGAAACAGTAGAAGATGCTAGAATCCTGAAGTACTGTCCTTTACATGAAACATTAAGCCTTGGTCTCATATGCCTGAGGTGGTGAAAGCTAAGGCTGCTATTACAGATTTTTTCCACTTACCAAAGAATTTTTCTTGTAATTAAAATGTTTATATCGGTGTGCAATCAAGACAAAAAATGTGAAGCCAGAAAGGACAACATAGCTTGTATCGTCAGACATTCAACCTCCACCCAAAGAAAAACAATACAATATAATAAAGTCTGTTCTTAATCACATTGTTTCTTTTTATGTATTCGTTAGAACCCTCTGCACAAATGATTGTTTTTTTTTTCTTTTGCTAGTCTTTTCCCTGCACATATTTCACTATATAACAGTTTATTCACTCCCCCATCCATATTCTCCATAAAATAAACAGAACCACTGTAACCCACTACTGTTAAACCAACTTCTCTAGCCATGATCCATAAATATACATAATAATAATTCACTCACCTTAGTCTCTTTTTGTAGATGCTATCTATAAGGTTCTCTAAACAATTACTCATCAGTTTTATAACTGCCCTTCCTTCCCCATATTTTGTACAGATTCACTTTTTCAAACAACACTTCTTTACCACCAGTATTTTTCCAATAGTCAAAACAAGTTACTTTCTCTGTGATTATCATGCTATAGAAACCCAACTTGAGAGACAGCCAGACATTACTATGGGCCTTGCTTTGTACCTGGGATGAAATCTCCACAATGAACAGCGCAGCATAGTTCCATTAGCGGGACAGAATACAAATGACAAGCACAGCATAGTTCCATTAGGGGGACAGAATACAAATGACAAACGCAGCACAGTTCCATTAGGGGGACAGAATACAAATGACAAGCGCAGCACAGTTCCATTAGGGGGAGAGAATACAAATGACAAGCGCAGCATAGTTCCATTAGGGGGAGAGAATACAAATAACAAGCGCAGCATAGTTCCATTAGCAAGACAGAATACAAAAGACAAGTAAAACTATTCTAAATCTAAACACCTCAGCAATTAGAAGCTTGGAACGGATTAGTAAATGTCCTAAAATCTTAGTTTAGAGTGACTCTGGCCTTGCAACCTTCTAACACAAAGCAGAATTGTTATAATACAAGATACCAACAGCAATGCTCTCAACTTCAAAGAAAAATAAAAGTTATCTAGATTGAAGGCACTGGAACACATAATCTCCGAAGATGGAACCTATCATTGACATAACTGAACAGATTAAGTAGTATCATTTGTATGATATTGCTGTTTTACAATTTATATATTTCTCATCTTCTGCGATGATCTGTACTGTTATGTGTCCATTTATACTTTGTCGTAACTGCTGCTGTTTATTTGTATGGTCTGCTCATTGGTTACTGTCAAGCTGTTTCCTACATGGGTACGCTTGTTATGCAATGAATTATCTACTAAATCTTAACTCTAACAGTGCTCTTTTGTCTGTCTCTTTCTAGTACATCTACCATAGCAAACACGAACATGTAAAACTCATAAAGAAACACAGCTGTTAATACTTCCTAAATATAAGCAAGTCACACTAGTATAAAAATGTGGGGTACTTTACACATGTTACATAGCAGTTGAAAATCCTGTAACATCAGAAAAATATGTACAGCTTAAATATTTTAACTGGATTTTCTAGCATGTTATGAAGCTCTCTCCTTTGACATATAAACAGTTAGCTACCCCTGATTTATACAACTGGAGGATCCATTCAAAAATCAGCTATGAAAGAAGTTGTTTATTGACATGTGGTCACCAAGTAGGAAAGATGACAAAAAATAAATACATTAATTAATGTTGTTCTTCAACCGCAATCCATGAGAAAAAAATAGTTATGTATGTTGTACATCAAAAAGCATTAAATCATTCAATACAGTAACTATTAACTGACAAAAATCATTGTCTTGCAGCATGCAGAATCCTAACTGGCACAGATGAAGGATAATGAGAACCATCATAGACGCTAACTGTAAAAACGCATGTCGAATGGGCAATACAGTGCTAAAACAGCAGGGAAATTAAGTGACATACTACGAATGACATCCAAGTCTAATAGGCACCATTGTCGTATACACAATGTTAATTAACATAATAACATAATTAATAACATAATTGTTGTTTTTATTGTGGAGCTTTTCTCCTTGGGCCTCCCCTGAAAAAGGACCTGTGTCCAGTCGGATTTTCACGGTCAACAAATGTAAATAAATAATAAATAAACAAATACACGGCACATTAAACAGTGGTCTTCACACTTTTAGTCTCAGTGTTTTTCCTATATCCAATACACATACCTCTCCCTCTCCAAACCATCTATTAAACTACAACTTCTCTCCACTGCATGCTACAAAGTAGTTGAGAAAATATTTTTATAGAACAGTTCACACTGAAACATGTGGGAACTTGTAACACAGGTAGCCAAAAGGTAACAACATTATCCTAAAAGTTTCTGATCAGCTCCTTCTCAACCAAATCACACTGGCTAATACAACATTAATAAACATGTACAGTGGATGCTTTGCTCATATCATCTCAGCTGCTTCTTCTTAAGTATATAGTAATAAAGAAATGTAAGCATGCCCAAAAAGAGTGCTTAGATAGTCAAAAAACTGGCAGCCCTGGAAATCTAGATTACCTATCCAGCAGAAGAAAATAAAAATATTTTTTATGATACAGACATGGAAATAAGTCACTGGCAATGAGTGACAATATAGAGCTCTAAATTAATCCCCACCGCCACCTTGAGAGCCATTATGCTTTGAATTGTATTGTTATATTTAATTTTCTTCACCCCACATCATTTTTTTTCCTTCTTATAACCTTCATCTTCTTCAGATAATTGCAGCCTTACTTTCTTTCTCTGTTTTGTTACTTGTCAATCACATGGTTAATCTTTTCCACTTCAAGCTTCCTCCACTCTTTCTTCTACAGTTTCAGTGTTTACATTTATTTCATTGTTGATAATTACTTCCATCCTGTCTCATTCTCTTCATATTCACCTTTTCGGTTCCCCGTGCTTCTAATCCCCCCACACACAATTCTTCCTAATGACCCACTGCATCAGTCATACGATATATCGATTGTCTCTTCATATTTTGCTTTCCCTGGAAACCATTTCAAATATGATGCAAATGCATTTAAATATTCTTGTGTTGACACCATACACAGACTTCTCAACTGTACAGATTTTAAAGAATGTCCACATTTTTGCCTCATATTTTTGGTCTGTTTTTCATAAAATTGTGTTTTTCTGGCAAATTAGTGGCATCTCATTAAAGACAGAAGTTAAAAAATGACAGACATTTGAGCTTCATACCCTTTAGAAAATACATGCAAATGGAAAATCTGTTATTCTATCAACTTTCTAAGTTTGTAAGAGCAATATTTAAAAATAGTCCCTATTTTGGGGGCTTTGACCCACTTTTATGTATGGCTTTGTCCAGATTTCTTGCTCCAAGAGGTTGAGAGGTATGACCATACATTTTATATAGTCCAACTATTCTGCAACTAATACTATTTATTTATGATAGTTGACAGTTATATTAATCACTATTTCATTTATTTGGTGTTTCATGTGATTATCCCTTCCCTTTATCTTCCACACCTGCATAATGACCTGTCCTAATTTTATATTTTCATATTTAGCAGTGTAACAGGATTTGTGACTGTGTCCTGTGGTTGTATTTACTTCCGATATGTATCCTGGAGCGAGTTCTTCAATTGCTACTTCTACCGGCTATAATTATAATAACTGCAGCACATTTTATTCAAGGGTGGAGCCAGAAATGCTGATTTTATTGTCAAACATCATACTGTTACCACACCCGCCTGCAAATAAAATGTAGATCTCAAATGTTTCTTCTATATACTTAAAAAGTGTTTTCAGTTATAGTAATAAAGTGGCTTTTTAGCGGGCCATTCCTATCTTAAAAACTAAAAAATCGGAGTAAATATGCGTCGTGTTGCAAGCGTTAAACAGTTCTACCTGTTCTGTACGTACCTCTTAATCTATAAATGCAATAATTCAGGACAAAACCAAAAATAATGGGAGACACAGGTCAAAAATCAGGGACAGATTTTAAACGTTAGTTACAAACTCATTATAATGCAATGTTTTGGATTAAATTGGATTTCTCTGAAGGACATTTTATATATTTATTTTTATTTTACATTTCTTTATTTTACATTTGTTGATCGGTATAGTCCGACTGAATACATGTCCATGAAGTCCAAAACTCATATGTAAATCATTATTTAGTTGATTTAATCATCAACGATTCTTCCAGGGGGAAAAAAGGTTTAATTAGGGACAGCTCAAACATGAGGCTAAATTGGGGACATTAACGTCTGGACCGTTGGTAGTTATGGCTCTGGACTTCATGAGCCACAACGTTTTGAGAGATAAGGAACAGAAAATGAGTTCATCCTATCTCTCTAACGGATTATGCCCACCTGAAATTAACAAACTAAAATAAATAAACAGATCCGTTTGCTACTGACTGTAGAGTAAACGCAGAATTTCACGTTTCACCGAATGCTGTTCTTGGCTTTCAGTAAGCTAAGATGTACTTATTTACCCATTTGATTTGTAGTGGGTAATGTGTTTCACTTTCTAACAAGAGTTTGCACAGCATGCTGTTCCTCGGGAAACTGTGTCAAGCAAGACAAGACATGGGATGGTGACAGATGGCAATTTCCTCACGGTATCTTACGAAACGTGTTCCGTGACCCACAAGGCAAAAGAACTGCACCCCTCAAATATGAACCGCTCCTCCACCACGCCCACCCCACCCTGTTTACACAAAATATTTGCAACCTATGCTCATTTGCATAACTGACGTGTGTGCCACCCCCCTGCCTCCGCCATACTTAAATTGGGGGCACAAACGAGGTGTGGAATGTTACAAGGCACGCGATGCCACGCGATTGGTTCTATTCCTATCACTCGTGCCCCAAACAGTTCCATCATAACACAACTCATAGGGTCTTGCAGCTCCGCCGCCAGATGCTGCACATTAAATTAGTGTGGTTTACTGGTCAGTGTGTACAAATATCAGTATGCAAATACTGTGTCTCTTAATACACAGTTACATAAACGTATCCGTAGTTTGTATAAATACTGTGCTATTGTATATAAAGTTACTTACAAAAACTTGTCAGGAATCCCTTAGTTTGTATAAATGCCGTGCCAATGGATGTAATGCAGCATAAACGAAAACACGTCGTTTCTTACAGTTTAGTTTGCTACTTATAGTTTAAGCATCAAACAGTTTAGTCCCTAAATGTATCGCAAGTTACAGTGACTAAGAATGTGCTTAAGTCGGCTTCAACATTGTTTTAACATAAGCCTTACCTACTTAACCGGGGACAAAACTGGGGTGAGTTGCACGGATAGATTTATAAAAAACTTTCTGGTCGATAACCTATGTACCTATAAGGCTAATTCTCGTATCTGAAATCGAGCTGCCACGAAAAAGTTTTTGCATGCCATCCTACATACAGTGAATACAAACCACATGTACAGCATACGACCTCTTTGAATAGAATCTACAAGCTATAAGCAATAATTTCCTCTGAGTGTAACGATTATGGTTAACAACTGCTGAAACAGTGACACAGCAATAAGCTCCATATTACACTAACAGAAAAAACAACCATTACTCATTGCATAGATGCCTTGGTTCTTTCTCCTTGCCCTTAAACACAATTTCTCAAGTGCCATTTACATCAGCACCAGTTTGCAGCTTCATGCAGTGCATAAAACCCAAGGTTTAACTAATTCAACACTAAGTGTACGTGTCAGTTTTTTTAAATATTTCACCATATAATTTCACATACCCTCCACTAATATAATAAAAATAAAGCTGAGCTGCTAAATGTAGTTCTGAACATTTAAAAATATCTGACAGCATATTAGTAAGCAACAGTCTCTCCAGACCACACAGAAGTTATCAGCACATATAGTAACATTACCGTGATACTTTCGCTGACAAGTCTATTTTACGTACGCAGAGCTGTCTTACAAAATCCCTCCAGAACTCAGACACAATGTACGTATTTGTCTGTTTTTTGCCCTCATATAAAAACTGAAAATCATTTCAGGAAGCGTCAGTCGAGCGCCTCCTACTCCTACTGTTGACACTGTTTATGGAAAGACTTGCCAGGGCTCGTGAACATGTTCGCAAAGGCCTGAGCAATCGATGCACCAGGAAACGGAATTCACTTCCGACCCACAGGGAGGCATCATGCCAACGGGCTGTACAGGCTTGGACTGCCACTTTTTGCATTAATTCTGGAATTTGTAAGGCATGTAGGCAAGAACATCCTGCGGTTATTAGAAAAAGCTATATGAGAAATAAATGCAAAATGGACACTGTTGTTATTAAAATTGTTTGTTACTGCAGTTCGAACCTGGGCACAATCATTCTGGCGATATTGAGTCACACTTTTCTTTTCTGCCGATCCAGGTTCGTTTTCTGCTCACTAGTTATGTTGGCATTTCTCGTTTTTCTCTGTGACCAATTCAGTCATACAGACTGTGACCATGTTGCTTATGGCTCAATCTGTTTGCAAAATGCAATATTTATGATGCCTGATCAGTGTTACTAATGGGAGACATAAACCCTTTGGTATATGTGTGTGTGTGTGTGTGTTGGGGGGGGGGGGGGGGGGCAACACTAACTCAGAAACGTTACATAGTCACGAGCATTACACTTTTCTTTTTTTATGTGTGTTTGGTACTGCAGAGAGAAACTTGACTTTATGGAGATGGTGACCCGGTGGTGGACGAGGTCTTACAGCACACATATCAGTTTACACGTTTTTGAATATCTTCGGTCTGACTTCAGGGCTTCTGTGGTGCATGCTCCCATATACAGTAACATAAGTATTTTTCCCTGATTATGCACCCAGGAGTGATTTTTGGTTATTTTCCATGACTGCCCATGACCCTCACTGAATACTTCACCACTGGTTACTGTTATACTTGATGGGGCACAGTCTTGGAAATATACTGGAAGGCATTATGTTAGAAAGGGGACCTCAATGTTGTGCCTTCAAAGAAAACTAGCAATGGGAAGTAGATTAAACAAAGCCTGGTACTCAACATGAAATTCCCTCAAAGAAAACTGGCAAGAGGGAAGAGAGACAAAACAGCTATAGGTGGCTTAGGCTAGGATTTACAAGGACATACATTATCAGGTAGAAACGTTGAAGACCAAAATGAAACGTGCAGGAAATGTTTACTTACAAAAAGAGTGCTGAAACTGAGAAACAAATCTAAAGGTGAAGTGACGGGAGTCAGGATGGTAAAAGCTGTCTAACGTGCGTGGGTTCCGTATGTATCGGAGGAGACAGACATAAGTACAGCTAATAATTAACAAGAAATGAATGAATGGGACACATGCAACTTAAAAAAAAGAAACATCATTGCTCCACTAACATATTCTGCTCTACATTTGTCAAGTATTTGAAAGTATCCTGTTCTACACCTGTTCGGTCACTTGGCAGTAGATAAATGCATTCATATTCTTAAAACGTCCTCCCTCACAGCTTGCTTCTTGTTAATTACTAGCTGTCTAAAGTATAAGTCAGTGTGTTTACTGATTTCACATCCATCTCAAATGAGATATATTTATCAGACTTCTGCTTGTCAGGCTAATTGTCTCTTGGAAGTATCCACATACTGTATTTCATGAAGTGCTGATTTGTATTTACACGTTTTGGAACTGCCTGTTACAATCCCGTTCCTCCTTTAATAGTGAACTTTTAGCTCAAAACACGTGGTAATGTAACTAATCTAAGAACATTAGCATAAAATTCAGTGGACCTTATCATCTTTGAATAGCAGAGGCAACGTGGTCCTTACTATCATTGAATATAGGCATTCTAAGATTAAAAAAAGCTAGCATACAGAGACAAAATTGAAATTCCATTAATGTTTGCAATAAACAACTTCCATAATCAAAGTTATTTGCACATTTTGACCAAGTTTAATAGGGAATGTAAACAAAGTGATAACAGACTTTGCATAATGTTTTAGTCATTTGCCATACTTATTTTGTTTTTATGCAAGAAGCTCTTCTCTTTCTGTTCCCTTGTCTCTTTTAAAGACTCATGACATTATCTATGTAACCCAGAATTATTTGTACTTAAACATTTTATTGTTGCTTCCCCACATACTTAACATAAAACATCTCTCCAGCTGCTACTTCAGTTTCTTTTAAAATGTACACTTAAAATTTTAGCTATTTATTACATTTGTTTGTTTGTGTGTTTATGTGTTGTGTTTATTGAGCAGGAATGTCTTACTGAGAAGTGAAATTTTTAATGAGCACTGGAGAGAGAAAAGCTCCACTATAAAAGTAACAATATAAGAAATTAAATACAAACCACATCAGTAGTGAAGAAAATAAAACATAAAGCCTCATCACACAATATACAAAACAGCATACATAGACAAGAATGCTTATCAATAAACTGGATGTGCATGTGAGTAAGTTGGATTAGCCCTCAAATACAGTGGTCTAAACTAACATATAAAGGTTATTCAACTCAATTTCTATTATAGTGCTTTATCCCAAAGTACTTTATAAAATGTAATTCGTAGAAGCAAATGTTTAAACATTCAGAAAAACAACTTCAATAAAATAAATGCCAGTATATAAATACTCTGTATCTGGATACACAGCTACATAAATGTATCCATAGTTTGCATAAATGCAATAAATACAGTGTTGGATATCTCTAAG
The DNA here is from genome assembly GCF_019279795.1 of Protopterus annectens. Taxonomy (NCBI): domain Eukaryota; kingdom Metazoa; phylum Chordata; order Ceratodontiformes; family Protopteridae; genus Protopterus; species Protopterus annectens. Next base: position 973,689,517 of record NC_056737.1, on the reverse strand, counting down.
TTTAAAGCTATCAGTTTCCAAATGTTATATCTAACAAAGACTGGATATGCAAATAATTAATTACTTTGTACAACAATGCAGGCATCAAAGCATTGAAACTGTTCATTACGTTCAACAAAGAGAGAGACACTAACCTTAGGACACAAGTATTGGAGCTTAATAATTTTATTTTAAATGATTTTTCACTTTAGTTCTTATCAATAATTATATGACAGTCTTCTTCTTTTGGCTTTTCCCATTAGGGGTCTCCACAGCAGAACAGTGGTCTGCAGAACAATTGACAGTGGAGTTTTATGGTGTCAGGTTGCCAACCTGGCACCCAACCTTCCACAGAAGGCACACACACCTAGGGCCAATTTAGAGTGTCCAGTCCACATGCAGCATGTCTTTGGGAAGAAACCCACAAGACCACAGGGAAGACATGCAGACTTTGCACAGAAGGCATCCCAGCCAAGAATCGAACTAGGGAACCTCTTGTTGTGAGGCGGCAATGCTAACTGCTGTACCATCGCAACTGCCCTAAACCATTATATAACAGCACTGGTGCTAAATTACTGAGGCATATTGCCACACTGGTTACCAAGAAATGCAAGAAGCTAGCTAGAGGCTCACAGTCTTATCTTAATAAACAAGCCTATTTGCCTAAAGAACTTAAAGCTACAAACAAAACAAATGGTGTAGACAATGCAGAATCAGTTTTTTTTAATTTGTTAGATGTTCAAGAGTTTCCAGATCTTACAAGTGAAATTTATACTGTTATCTAAGGGGTTGATATGGCTGATCAAGTTAATTTTACCCCGGTTGTCTTAACAAGTTGTTTTGGGTTCTTTCATAACAGTTTGGCTTCCCCTTTCTAGATGTGTTCTTCTGTGGAGAACACCATACACAGGGGAGGGAGGGAAGCCAAGAACAATGGACCCAAAAAGAGAAGGAGGGGATGAAGAAGATAGTCCCCATTTGCAAAGTTTACAATTTAAGTGATTTAGTTTTAACTTCTGAATAAATGAGTGTTTTAGAAAAGGGTTTTTTCATCTATCCCGTCCAGAAAGGTTAATATTACAGAGACAGTAAGTAATAGATTTAAAACTACATTTTAAAAAATTAAATTTGAAATGTATTATGAATGAGGTAAATTTAGCTCCTAATACTAATGTTTTTAAAAAGCCCAGTATTGTTAATCCAAGGCTACTGCCCACATTAAATGTTTTTTTCCAACCTTTGTGAACAAGACATTCATCTTTTGTTAAATACGAAATCTAACAACAAATATTATAATTTAAGTAAAAAATAATGCACTGCTTTACGTTCACTTAGGGAGAGTAAAATATTCCATTTTATGAAAGCAGATAAGGCAATGGTGGTGATAGTTGGACAAAACCAAATATACCAATGCTATGGACAACTCACTTAATGACATATAAATGCTAGGGACAGCTCACTTAATGACATATCAGTGCTGTGGAGAGCTTACTTAATGACTGGAGAGCTTACTTAATGACAAACACAGTTATACTTCGGTCAGCAAGGACTTTGTCAGGAAAAGATATCAAATATTGGATCGGTTTTTATTAGGTTTATTGAATCGGAGTTACTGATTTAGCAACTTTTGAATTCCTGACAGTAGAAGAAGCTGAACTGGACACTCTGTTTGCAATCCCAAAAATACATAAGAATTTGTCTGACCGTTCTTTTACACCAATTGCGTTAGCCAAACAGAGAAAGACCATCAAGTTAGCTTTCTATTTAGACAGCTTATTAAATCCTATCACATTTAAGACTGAATTTTTCTTAAGAATTCTTGGGTCTTTTTAGAACTATTAAAGAAATATACCTTTTCAGGGACAGAGACTTTTCTTGCCACTGTAGACATATCATTTCTTTATACTTCCATTAATCAAGAAACAGCAGTTATATTTGTCAAAAACATTTTGAGTCAATACACTGATTTCAGCAACGTTAAAATTAACACTGTATGTTCCCTTTTAGAAGCAGCATTGACCAACAATTTTTTTTTCTGTTCAATGGTGGATTTACTAACAATAAAGTGAGATGGCTATGGGTGCTAAGATGGCCCACACTTTTCCTAATCTATTTCAAATTTGGTGGGAATCAATTGTCCTTTCTAAACTGGAACATTTTAAATTTGTCTTCTTTTATAGGAGATACATTGATGATTTATTCTTCATATGGACAGGTCCTAGGGATGCTTTTGACAACTTCCTTCAACAAATTAACAACAAAGGTAAGGGGTTAGTTTTCAAGCTAAGTGAATAGATTTATACATTTTCATAGATATTCAGAACAAACAATGTTCCAGTACTATCATAAGGAGACATTTTTCAACAATTACCTACATTATGACAGTATGCACCCTATCTTTATGAAAAATAACATTGTACAGGGGCAGATCATTCATCTTTGTGGGTTGATCAGCTCAGACAAAACATTTCATGAAGAGGTGGACTATTTAACTGACATATTTTCCAACAGAGGATACCCTGTAGTGAAATTAAAGCTGATTAAGGAAGAAGTTACAAAGGATAGGGAAAACATTTTTTTTCCTATTTTACACTATGGGTTTACTCAAGGGACACTACTAGTACCTTGGCAATGGTAATAGAAACTCTGCCTTTCTAGTGCCTGTTTCTGTTGATTCACACACTATTAAAAGTATCTTGAAGGATAACTGGAAAGTGATAAGAGGCAACAGTGATCTAGTTTGAGTAATAGGAGATCACCCTCAGTTTATATATAAAAATGTGTCGAACAATAAATCTTTACCTGAATTTGGTGATAGTGCCAAAACTGCAAGGATTAGGGGTCCTGTTGGTTTTATCCATGCCAAGATTGTACACAATATATATTTATTAATGATATGCAGAGCATTTATGTTAAACATTTACAGAAAACAGAGATTTAATCGTAAAAGCACAGGGGTTGTCTACTTAGCTACTTGCTCAGAATGTGAAAGTTATGTGGGCAGAACCATCAGATGCCTTTACAAGAGAATTTACTAACACTGTGCAGCAATAAAAAGATGATTACACTAATGCTTTGGGAAAGGATGCCAGTGAATGTAATCATTTTTGTAAGTTCTGTTTTATGTGTTAGATAGTGTGGATTTCACACTTTTTATAGATGCTTTTAACACTGTCTTAGAAATAAAAGAACTCAAGTGGAAGATTGCTTTAAGAAGAGATCAGCCACCTGCATTAAATGGGCTTATAAATATTGAATGTTTGCTTAAAAACAAAATTATTTAAAATATCTCAAGTTTGTTCCTTTAAAGGCTCTACTTGTTTTTATTCGACTTAACCTGTTTTTAATTGAAGTTTGATTCTTATTGGATAATTAATTAATGTTGGTGTATATAATGCTCATTCTTACTTTGTCTTTCACCCTATTCTGAAGAAGTTCATCTGTTAAACGAATGAAAGCACTCAACTACACATCAGTTTGAGTGGCTGATTTATACGTTTTTGACATTTTGTTTTTTATTTAGTCTTTGCTTGTGCCTGCAGCCATTGGTTTTAAGTTTTTCATTATTTAACAATGTTGGATGCATTTTAATGTAAAGACAAAACAAATATTATTAACATACTGACATAATAATATACAAATATTAAGATAATAGTAATGTATAACATTAATAAATAAAATAAAATGCAAATTCAAAGTCTAATTTGTAAGGCATGTAAGAAAGAACACTATATGTCAGCACCATGCACAGAAAGATAAAGCCGTGACTGTCACACAGGTGACCCAGAGTCAATTAGTGGCTCAGGTGTTTGAGGCTCTGGCTGCAGAGGATGAGTATGCCCAGGATTTCCATGGCTGGATGGTTAGAGAAACCTGGATGCTATACCAGCAGTGTAAGGAGTCACTCCAGGGTGCCAATATAAAAAATACGCATTTCAGTTAATCTCAGCCTGCACCAATCACCACAGTTCTTGCTGAGTGATCCAGGTGGGCCCCTCAACACTAATCTCAGTGAAGGAGAAGCCTTCACTCTCCTTCCTGAGAGCTGGCATCTGAGGCTAACAGTGAGTCCTTCAGGTTACCTTCTGCAGGGTGATTTTTAATTACTCAGCAGGAAGTCAGGTCGTGGGACCACTGGAAACCAACTAGTTGATTCTGTGGTAAGTTGCTTCCTCACCTCTGCTGACATTATGCTTGATCCTGTAGAAAAGTAAACAAATGGAGAAAAATATAAAAAAAAAAATCAGAGGTAATAAAACAGCAAGAGAAGCAATCACAACATATAAGCATTAGTGGTGCAATTTACTGGAATGTTACACAACACTGAGCAATAATTTGAACTTACCTTGAAACCTGAATAGCCTGGCCTGTCTCACTGACAACACAGCTTATTTGCTTCAAGCATCTGTGGCATTGAAAAGATAATCATAACACTGATCAGAATAGCATATCCCTGATAAGTTAAGGAAAACAGATATATATTTAAGGCCTATATAACAGTGCTAATGCAAGGCAATCTAGTTTACAAAAAAAGGTCATTGTCCCTCCCTAACCACTACTTCCCATTGACAGAGAGAGTATGGGCGGTACCTCTGTAGGTCACCATATTTGTGACAGCATTACTTCTCAGAGTGAGTGATGCCACTGGTAATACTAATACCCTTATCTAGCTGATTCCAAATGTCCACCTTATAAAGTGGTCCCTCACAGGCGACCTGCAACACATCAGGCAACACATCAGGTAGTCCGTTTGCAGAAAGTGCAGGAACATCCTGCATTCCTTGCTACACCATACTGGAGTTCCTCTAAATTCCATGCCTGAGTTGGCCATGTTCACTCACTCCAGGGATCTAAACCTTGTCATCACAATAAACAAAACATGCTGGAGGGATAGGCTCCTGACCCAGAGACTCCCCAGACTCTGGAATAGACCGCCCATACATGTCAAGTAGAGCACCTCTTTGGCCCTCTTCAAAAAGGAACCTTGACGACTGGATGGGAGACAGGAAATTTACCCCGGGGATCATGTCAGTCACCCTGCTAGACAGGGGTTCAGGGAAGTAAATAGTGTGGGAAGAAATATCCAGGGAATTGTTATGGCTAGGCTTGTATAGGCCCTAGGGCTGATAGTCTAGTACCAACCTATGAACCTATGACTGAAGAGAAAAAAATGTATGGCCACTGCACACACATGCCCACACTTGTCACTAGCTGATTCACATTGACACATAACATGACAGCGTGGTACACATCAATAGTAACATGATAGCACTACAGAATAGGATGCTCAGTGATGCATAAGTAGGATGTAACTGAACAATAACATGGCCACCCCACCTAGTAACATGACCACTAAAAAGAGCAGTGCAGTTGCAGTGTGTAGCAGCACTTCCAGTCAGGGTAGCATCATGCTGTTATAGAACAGTACTGCTTGCTCATACAGCAAATCACAGAGTGATAGATTATAGCACAGCTGGTTGTCGACACAGCCATACATTTACACTCCCACTCAGTATGAGGGACCTTCCAACCCATTCATGGGCAGGAACAATCATCACAACACAGGATAGAGCTGATAGAACTTGCTGTTGGAGGTGTGATTCAAAAACATTCTCTGCAAATGATATCACTGCACATCTGTGGTGCTATGAGGTCTGATTTAGCCTGACACAAACTATGGTCACCACTGTAATACTGTGAGATAATCACTATAATGTGAATTTCATAGCCACCTCCTAGACTTATAGGCGTCCTGACTGCAGACATGATGTTTGGTAATGGATCATGGGAGTACAACAGTCTTGCATGGGTACAGACACCCACCGCTATACATACTGCTTGAAGGGGTTTACCACTGCAGTAGGAAGGACTTGAGACACATGGGTGTTGGGGTGCTGAGAGGGTACAGTGTACTGGATTTAAACCTAGAAACACTACTATGAATAGGGATTAACATAATAGCATGCTCCTTTTGGTGTTCTGTTGTAAAATACAAATTTTTATAATTTTTATAATTTTCTGCCTCTCTGTTATAAAACTGGTCTAAGGGATAAATACTCATTAATACCTGTGGCTTCTGTTGCATTTAGGGTTAACTGCCAATGCTGTTCACTATTATCTATCTCATTCCCCCAGTCACCCCCTCTTATATTCCTTTTGACTATCTCCAAGATACCAAACTTAAAACTAGTAAAATTGGGGCATAATTTTAAATGTTTGTAAAGGGCATTGTTCTTGTTCTGTGTTTCCATAGCATATGTGTGTTCATATATTCTTTGTCTCAGAGATCTTTCTGTTTTCCCCACATAGAAATTCAAACAACTTTGACATAAGGCAATATATACCACCCCTCTTGTTTGACAATTGCTTCCAGCCAATTTAATAGTGGGTATCCTTTCTCCTAATTTATATTCACTTTTTTCCAAGATCAGTGAACATTGATTGAAATTTGTATTTTATAACAGAACACCAAAAGGAGCATGCTATTATGTTTATCCCTATTCATAGTAGTGTTTCTAGGTTTATATTTAAAGTTTGTTGTTCTCCCTGTATATATATTTAATTTTGAGAGAGAAGTTTTAATGACATTCTTCAAAGGACTGTGTTTTTAAATGTTAATTGGATATTAATCAAGAATACCATTGTATAAAAGCGTAAAGTGGAAGGAAATTCAACAGTTTGATAAAGTCTGTTAGGATCACAGACGAAAGAGCTTACTTTATTTCTGTTGGGATTATCATATTATTCTACACCTTACGGTGAAGTTGTTTTTATTTTGTGGAATAAACTTCAGTCATTTCTTAGACATTTTGCTGTGGAGCGGACAGTCTTTTACCTAGGACTGGTGTTTTATTGAGTTTTGGTAGTATATTCCAATCATACTGCTCCAGAGATTTTTAGTGCTGTTTTTTGTTTCGGGCAAATTTACGGACAGTCCACTCTTAGGTTTGTTTTGGACCCAAATTGTACATATCATTTTCCATCACCATGGAAAACCAGAATGAACCGATTACAAAAGGTAATCACCAGGTCCCTTCATCTACAGCTAGGGACCCAAATTACGAGGACAATATAGAGCAATTGGCGAAGTTAATGACTCTGCAATACCTGCAATTGCAGAGTACTCTTGACAAACTACTGGTTCCATCAGCCTTAGCGACGACTCAAGCGACATTGCGTATGATGACTACAAGTGCTTTAGATCCAAATGGAGAAGTACGTGAAGCAAACGACAAGGTTCACCAACGAATAGTATTCCGTGTGGACAGACAGTCCATTGCATTCTAATAGTTTTTTGAGGTTTGAAAGCCAACACCCATTATATATTAAAAGAAACCTCATATGAGGTCAGATGATCAGAGGGGCTAGAATGTGTTCAACCTTGGAAGGATTAACAAAAGAATTGACACTGTTGATTCAAATGTTTGAAAATAGGGGATATCCTATGGAATGGATGGATAAATTTAAAGAAGAGGTTTTAACAGGATGGGGAAATAGATTTATTCCCCTATTAGGACAAGAACAAATTGTAAAAGGCCCTGATGGTAATCAGACAGATAGATTCACTCACTCTATGGTAAATGAATTTAGTTCATTTGGTAGAGAGGTACAAAAAATTCTGACTAAGAATTGGGTGATATTGGAAGGAAATGAAGATCATACTCAATTGCTAGGTACAAGCCCCCTTTTACAAATAGAGTGGGGAAATATGAAATAGTTATTAGAACATACTGCACAGTTGAATATAACTAGATCCACCAATAAATGTGGTAGATGCAATCAATGTTCACCGATTTTGGAAAAAAGTGAATATAAATTAGGAGAAAGGATACCCACTATTAAATTGACTGTAGGCAATTGTCAAAGAAGAGGGGTGGTATATATTGCCTTATGTCAAAGTTGTTTGAATTTCTATGTGGGGAAAACAGAAAGATCTCTGAGACAAAGAATATATGAACACACATATGCTATGGAAACACAGACCAAGAACAATGCCCTTTACAAACATTCAAAATTATGTCACAATTTTACTAGTTTTAAGTTTGGTATCTTGGAGATAGTCAAAAGGAATATAAGAGGAGGTGACTGGGAGAATGAGATAGATATTAGGGAACTGCATTGGCAGTTAATCCTAAATGCAACAGAAGCCCCAGGTATTAATGAATATTTATCCCTTAGACCAGTTTTAAAACAGAGAGCCAGAAAATTATAAAAATGATAAAAAAAATGTATTTTACAACGGAACACCAAAAGGAGCATGCTATTATGTTAATCCCTATTCATAGTAGTGTTTCTAGTTTTATATTTAAAGTTTGTTGTTTTCCCTGTATATATATTTAATTTTGAGAGAGAAGTTTTAATGACATTCTTCAAAGGACTGTGTTTTTAAATGTTAATTGGATATTAATCAAGAATACCATTGTATAAAAGCGTAAAGTGGAAGGAAATTCAACAGTTTGATAAAGTCTGTTAGGATCACAGATGAAAGCGCTTACTTTATTTCGGTTGGGATTATCATATTATTCTATACCTTCCGGTGAAGTTTTTATTTTGTGGAATAAACTTCAGTCATTTCTTAGACATTTTGCTGTGGAGTGGAGAGTTTTACCTAGGATTGGTGTTTTATTGAGTTTTCATGTTTAAATATCTGTCTGCCATAGATCATTGCACTAATTGTATACATGTTTGTATTGCTGCACCATGTTTGTTGTCATCATTTGCAAAAGGAATAACTTTCATTTCAAAAATATCTCTCATTTGCATGTTATTATACAGTCAATTGCATGCAATCTATACTGTGCTGTTTTTCTAGAAGCACAATCTTGCTTTGTGTGCCTCTAAATCATCCTCTTCTTGCATGTTGTGTACATATTCTGTAATCCTGTCCTATATAACAAATTTGCCACCCCATCAAGTGATGCGCACTAAAAAAAAAATTGTATATTGTAATTGTAGTTGTACAGTTGGAAGACAAAATGTGTGTTGTAGCTATGTGGTAAACTTGTATGCATTACAGGGTAGTCTTCCAAGATAACACAATGTACACAGTTTGTAAAGTTTGTAACAGTGGTACACAATATTAAGTAAGCTACAGTAACATGACTAGAAGGAGATATTTAGTGGTATCTGTTCAACAAGGTTTAATAATGTAGTTCAACTGTATGGTGAGGAAAACTAAGGAAGACTACAGGTCATCAGAAAATTCAGATAAGGTGAAGAGAAATACAAGCACAATGTAGGACCAATTAGTAAAGACCAAATCCAGTGATGAAGGTTTAAGATAAAATGTAAAGGAAAGAATGCCTTGGTCAAAGTTTAAGTAATAATCTACTGACACATTTCATAGGTTCATAGGCATGTACTAGGCTAATGGCCCTGGGGCCTTTACAAGCCTAGCCATAGGATTACCCTAGCATTGTGCCACCCAAACTTAATTCCCAGTGCCTTTGTCGAATAGAGCCACTGGAGTGATCTCGGGGTAAATTTTCTGTTTCCCATCCACTCATCAAGATTTCTCTTGAAGAGGGTCAGCGAGGTGCTCTGCTTGACATGTATGGGAAGTCTATTCCATAGCATGGGCGGTCTCTGGGTAATGAAGCTGTCCCTCCAGTATGTGCTGTTGATTGCCGTAATGAGGTTGAGGTCTCTGGAGCGTGTGGTGCAGAGGGACTGGGATTTCTTTAGATGTAGCATTTCAAACAGAGCTGGGTCAGACATGGCTTTATAAGTCAAGCAGAGATTGCCTCAAAGTAGGCGATATGAGACAGAGAATAGTTGGAGTTTTTTGAGTCTGTCCATATAAGACAAGTGTTTAAGGCATAGGATCCTCTTTGTGAGGTACTTTTGCGGCCTCTCCAGTTATTGCAGGTGCCTGGTGAGGTACATGCCAAATGGAGCATTGTACTCGATAACTGACCTAATGAGGGAAGAGTAGAGGGAGCAATGACCTCTTTCTTCCTGGATGCAAAACCATTAGTAATGAGATGTGTCACATAGAAAGACTTTCTCACCACAGTGACAATGTGGTGATCAAAAGAGAGGTTGCTGTATACCTGTGTTCCCAGATCTCTTATAATGCCTTCTGTGTTCAGTGGACTACCATCAATGTGGTAATTCATGGGAATCAGGTTTTTCCCAAAGGGGATGAATACACATTTTTTTGGCATTGAGCTTAAGGCCATAGTTCTGACACCAGTCATTGTTCTCAGTGAGGCCATTCTTTAGGATGTCAACATCACTTGGGGAGTTAATAATAGCTCCCAATTTGCAATTGTCTGTGAACATTGTCAGCCAGAGTCCCTTCTTGTTGGCCTGGACTTCAGAGAAGTACATACCAAACAGGAGAGGACCCAGGACTGAACTCTAGTAGAATCCACTCGTGACTAGTCAGCAGTCTGACTTGGAGTCAGCTACTTTCACACTGTGGGTTCTATCTGTGAGCCAGTTTGCAACTCCCCTAGTGCTATATATGTGATATAGAGGTTGATACCTAGCTTAGTGAAGTGTTCTATGATTCCTGAGTGGGGAATGGTATCAAAGGCCTTGGCCAGAACAAGGTAGGCTGTATGAACTACCTTGCCTTCATCCACAGCTCTGGTAACTGACTCAAAGATGTCAATCAAGTTGAGCAGGCATGATCTACCCCTCACAAAACCAAACTGTGTGGGATCCAGAGTTTGGAGATTCCCTATATCCTTGTTTATTAGGTCAATGATGATGCATTCCATAGCTCTGCATATCAGACTTATCAGGCTAATAGGGTGATAGTTCCCAGGGTCTGTAGTCACTCCTCCTTTGTGGAGAGGGATGCCTGTAGCAGTACGCCATTTGGCAGGGACAAAGCCTGAGATGAGGCTGTGATTGAATAGGGCACACAGGTGAGATACCAGTTCACATGTAGTTCATGTAGAACACAGCAAGGGATATTATCAGATCCATAGAAGCTATATTCTTGGCCTTGGACAGTGCTGTTTTAACCTGTGCAGCAGTAATACTGAGTGTCTGGCAATCTACTGGTATTGTGATTTCAACTGCAACTGTATTTTTTTTTTGAAGTTCAGACTCTTAGGACTTTTTCCTTCAGGACTACCGGAACTGATTCTAAGTATACTGATGGCAAGTGTCACTAAATTTGCTTTTGTTTATGTAAGAGTAGCTATCTTGCAAAGTGATGGTATAAATAATAAGACTGGAGGTGAAGGGACACTGCAAAAGTATAAGATTGTAAATATATTTTAGTTGAATGAGAGCCAGGTGTTTGTCAACTTCTAACTGACAAAGATTTTATAGAGATAAACAGTAATGAGTCCAGCCATTGCAGTTGGAGAAAAATATGCTGCTCTGTTAAAAGTCTGTAATATGTGGTGGAAGATAGGCGAAGACATGTAAGAGGATGTGCAGAATATACCAGAGACAGAAGAAGGTATGACTTAGCCATGAACAGACAGCTTAACAATAAGTAGGAAAAAATGTTCTTACTCTGTATACCCTGCCACATTTTTGATTAGTTCGGAGTAGAACACTGATAATGAGCTTGTCAGATTTTGTTTAATACTCAGTTTGTCAGTGATACAGCTGAGAATTGATCCCCTCAGTGGGTGAGAGGTCAAGAAAGGTTATTTAAGCATGGGAATAGAGGAGTCAGTGCCAAAAGATTGGATGTTGTTGGAAGAGAATAGCATTAGCTTAGTTCTAAAGGTATTTGGGTGCAACTCCATTGCATTAAGTCACATCTGTAGTCTGGGAAAGCTGGACTGAAGCCTTGAAAGTTTAACATAGAATATCTCATCTTTTTCATTAGAAACTTAACAGCCAATAGCAACCAATGTACAGCTACCAAGACTTGAATATACTTTCCCGTTATATCACTTCATTCTTCACATAGTGCAGCTATGCTGCAAACATCAGAAAGTAAGATGCCAAGATTTATTAATTTATTTTTGAACTATAGTCATTAGTATCACTGTGTTACCATGAAGAAAGCTAAGTGGATGCCAGTGAAGGCTAGGCCTAATTTATTAACTCAGTATCCTCACATTCAAACTATTGAATGGCAGGCATTGCCCTCTGCTTAGAAATAATCTTTTTATTACAAATTATACTTAGAATTTCTGATGTCAGGAGAGCCTCCATTTGCAAAGTCCTTCATTTCCTTAGCTGGCACAGAGAAACGACTTAGCAAAGTTACTGCTAACATCTGGAATGTTTTGTCACAAAACATGCAAAACAGTGATAGTCTTCCAGTATTTTGCAAACTGTTAAAATCTCACTTTGCAGACAGATACAAGGAGAGTTGCCTTAAGGATCCCAGGTAAGTCACATCTGCAAATACCCCACTCTCCCCCGATTTACTAAACTTCTGTACAGGGCTAGCTTATTCCTGCATGGAAGCACCTGTTTAGGAGCAGGACGGCAGCACACCATGCATATTAATAGGCTTACAAGGAGCATGATTGAGTGCAGGGGACATGTCTGAGAGCAGCGGTCTCAGAATAAACACACCCCTGCAATGTAGAACCGCAGAAAGTGGTAAGAAATGAGCCAGACCACTCATAGGTGTCCGCATATCCCCACTAACAGTTCCCCATATGTACAACAGCAGCAGTACATAAAAATTAAATGACGAAACCCCTTTATTTTATTTTTTTTAATCCGAGTACAGCTAACCGTAGGTGCATGAGTGTGCCCATCTCTTAGTTATGGTTAAAGCAGCTTAAAAGGCTGAAGAGGATAACAAGGAAGATATATGCAAATGAAGCAGCACAGCAATAGTGTAGTGGGCAGAGCATTTGCCTAATGAGCATGCATTCCTGGTTCGAATTCCACTGGAGCACAGTTTATTTTATATGGCAAAGCACGTTATAACTAATATTTTTGTTGCAAAACCCACTAAATAACACATTTATGAACTGGAGTACTGCAGAAAATGCACATGTGAAGTGTCAGTGTCATAATGAATAAGGCACTGGTAAGCAGGTTTAAGCACAAATAAGCAGTAGTAAGCATATGTAAGCACTAGTAAGCGTGTTTAAGTGCATTTACACGGGGGTAAGCACTGCCTACACAGGTTCAGCAATTAGACGCTAACTGAATATAAGACACTGCAACCGGAAGTTAACATTGCTTACCGCCATGCAAACCTGCTTACAACTGCTTTAAAGTGCCTTAATCACTCTGTATCCAATGGACTGTGTTCTACCTAGCAACAAAATAAACAGCCTCTACAAGTCTTGAACCCAACACCCTGTACACGAGGGTGACAGTAATTAACCACTAAGCCATCATAGCAGTATGTAAGACTGAGGTTTCAACAAACAAATCCTTACCATAGGAAAATCAAACTCAACATGTGAAAGGAATCTATGTACAGTGTGATGTTTTATAACCTGCTGCATAACATAAATATGTGAAGTGAAGTACTGCAGTAAGGCCAGATGCGAGGTGTTATTGTAATAAAGTGCTGAAGTCCCCAGGACCCCATACAGTGCATGTACACATGAATCACGGACACCAGACAAAGATATAACATGCAACGAATAATAAATCAATGCCAAATGGAAATTATAATGCTAATTAAATATTAAGCAATGCTAAGCATTGCGCAGCTCAGCTTACTTAGTGTAAGCAATGTGTAGGCTGTCTAACTCAATCTGCCCAGTGGTATACCCCTTTAAGCAATGCCAACATTAGGTAAGCAGGTGTGCCCATAGCTTAGGCTTTTCAAAACCATCCAATCACAGGAATGTGTGGGATATTGGGCATATTTAAAATCAACAGGTGCTAATACTTCCCATAACTGGTTGCAGCTCCATACTATAGGCAGAATGGCTGGAGTTGGGGAAGGCACTCGATTTAGAGCACAGCACTGGGGCACCCAGGAGTCCAGATTCATGGTATGGCTCCTGGTAAAACACCATGAGCAGAGACTACTGCAGGGCCAGTACCAGGGCTCTCAGTATAAAGTGGAGGCCTGGGACAGTCTCGCTCATGACCTCACCAGTGACACTGGTATCCCCTGGACTGGTGAGCAGGTTAGGCATCACCATGCTGACCTGAAGCGGTGGAGGGGGATCTCTTAGAGCAGTGGATCCAAGAATCAAGGCAGATGGCCAATGCCTCAGTACTAAGTACTCATTCTATTATGTAGATAATGATTGCCTAGGTTGTGTATACTATGGACAGGTAGTGGCTAAATATCACTGTATTTCTCTGACAGCTGCAGATGAGTGGGCTGCGAACCAGCAAGCCCATGCTGCTAGGCTGCAAAGGCTGTGTTGTGAAGCAGGTTATTAATAATCTTGCATGTACTGTCATAACAAATAAATATATCAGTTTTTGAAAGTGTTGTACCAGTATAAAAATGTATTGTGTATGGGATGTACTGAATAAATGAGACAATATGGCAAGAAGACTGTCATATAGGTCGTGTGGAAATAAATGTATAATATCTTGTGAATAAAAGTATAACCCCTGGAGTGCTTGTGTGTATTCTGCTTTCATATGTTGTTGTAGTGTTGCATACTATAAATAGTACTGTTGTATTAAGCAGTGTTACCCACACTGTTGAACACAGATAAAATGTGTAGGAAGTTCAGTATAACAATGCTGGAAGTCCCAATAGGTCAGTCATATTGTACAACTGAGGGAGACTTAGACAGAATACATTAAAATGCTTCACACCAATTCCTTGATAGCACAGTGTACTGTCATGTCAGCTATAATGTTTTTACCACACACAGCAGGGGTTTGAATCCCGGGAGTGGTAGTAAGTTGTATGCATAATCATACCCCACAACCGTACAGAGTCTGTGAGAATGTTCAGATAGAAAGCTGTATGCATAATTAGACCCAACAACTACAGAATTTGCTAAAATGTTCAGATAGTAAGCTGTAAGTATAATCATAACCATTGACTGTGGCAGAATGTTCAGGTAGTAAGCTGTATGCATAGTCATACCCCTCAACTGCTTTGATCTGTCCAGCATGTCCAGATAAATGGCCCAAATCTGCTGCCAGGTAATCTGTTCCCCTGACAAATAAGTGTGATGATCCAGGAAATGTAGGCAGCTTTTACTGACATATAACTGATAGTCAGAGAATGTATATAAGAACAAACCTGTCATTGTAGCATCTCACCCAATGTGTATGACATCTATTCTCAAAAAAATATGTCACATTAACAGCTGCATCCTGTCAAGCCTTGATCAGAGTGAGTGCAATAACAGATTGTTAGGTATGTGTATAACATCAACATAGAATCTGGGAGTATGTGTAGAATTTGTCAGATAGTGTTAACAAAGATGTTCTCCACAGTTATAACAGGTAAGAGGTGTAGACTCTTTGTGCAACACAGTTCACTTATATAACTGTCTACAAGCATGGAATCTGGGAGTATGTGTAGAAATTGTCAGGTAGTATTAACAGTGATTTTCTCAACAACTATACCAGGTAAGAGGTGTAGACTATACGTAAGACACAGTCCACCTTGATACTAATGTACAAACATACCATTGTACAAAGTAAGGACATTGGGTAGTGTAATAATACATGTAAGGGACAGATCACTGCTGTGACTAAGAAAGTTGTGAAAACTACAGGGGTATATTAGTTGTTAACTGAATTCTCTCTCTCACCCCCACCATATGTGCTACAATAACCTAATTACACACCTCAGTGGGTATGTGCACACTCCAAACTTTTGTTGGGACATATGTCCTATTGGTTTATAAATATTCACATTTGGTTCTATGCATGTGCCATGTTAAAAACTCCCATATTGGTGGCCTGTTGCCATCGATGAAACCTGCATGCTGTTGTAATGGCCACTGCTGTCCCATATATGCATGTGTTCTGCTCGCTCTGCAACTGTTGTAAATCTGGTGTCTTGGGTTAATGGGAATACCTATGCATGCTGTTATAACTAATCCTGAATGCTGTTGACTATTACTAACTGATATCTTCCTTAAAACTGCAGCATCATAGCTCGTATGGGAAGGCCGGTCCCAGCGGACCAACCTGTTCCACCTCAGCTGGTCATGGCACTGGGCACCAGTACATCTGGGGCCCAGCCAGGGACCTCCTTCTCCATTGGCCCTGCACCACCTTCAGGTGGAACCACCACAGGGGATGGGGCTCACCCCCCACCCCCCGCGGAAGCATGGGCAGAGAGGTACCTGTCACTCACTGTCAGGTCCGGGCCATGGTGGGTAGCAAGCTCGACAAGAAGATTTGAGACAAGCTATGCCAGCTTGAGGGCCACATGGTGCAATTAGAGGGTGAGCCTGCCCCTCCTACCCAGCCCCCAGCACAGCCACCTTTGGGGCCGTGAAGGTACAGTTGTGACTGCCCATGGGTGGGGACCTCAGTCCCACTGTTTCCATTTGGGGGCTCATGGGCTTCTGACTTCCAAACACCCCTCCCCATCAAGGTGTTTACCCCCCACATGTGTCATATACTGCCCCTGTATGTGTCTTGTTTGTCTTGTCTGTTAACCTACCCAACCTACTTTCCCAAATATACCTACTACCCCCCTCACCAACATCCCACTCTCACCTGCAAAAAAGGGCAATCTGTTCCCAAAAAAAAATCTCGCCCCATACATAGCTGTCCATTTCGCACATGTGTCCACTGGACACATGTAATCTGGTCTAATTGGCATCACAACTAATTATTGTTGTCGTCACCCCCACCCAGGGGATTGAGTGTCCAAATCTACCTCCAAATTAAGTGTATATGCACAGCTGTTACTGTAGAAGAAATGGGCAGCTATGGACCTTCCCTACACCCTTTCTGCACATCCCTGGCTATTTTCCCTACTGTCTTTCCCTCTTTGTGCCCCTTTTTTCACCACTTTCCTATCAACCCCTTTCTATTTTCTTTTAAAGAAATTAGCACAGGGGTAAGCGGGAGTAAGCACTTGTAAGCGGGTTTAAGCCTGTTTGCACAGGGGTAATCAATGCCTACACACGTTAAGCAATTTAGAAGCTAACTGAGTGTAAGAAACTGTAACCAGAAGTTAGCAGTGCTTACCTCCAAACCCAAGCAAACCCACTTACAACTGCTTTAAAGTGGCTTAATCACTCTGTATCCAACGGCCTGTGTTCTGCCCAGCAACAAAGTAAACAGCCTCTGCACAGCTCAAATGCAGGACCCTGCGCACCATAGACAAAGTGATTTACCACTAAGCCATGCCAGATATACATTAATCTGATGTATTCAGAAACATAACATCCAGCCCAGTCATGCAACAGTACAGAGAATGTATACCATCTAGATGTATGTTTGTGTATAAATATATTAATATCTAAACAGATACAACATATCTATATATGTATATATACATATATATATATATATATATATATATATATATATATATATATATATATATATATACATACATACATATATATTTAGAAATGTATACATACTTGTTGGCTAGGCTTATGTAGGCCCTTGGGCCGATAGCCTAGTACCTACTTATGAACCTATGAACCTATATATATGGCCACATATCTGTAGATAGCAATGGTAGATTGACAAAAACAAATATGTCACATGCACCATTAATGGGGTTGAGACGCCCCAAACAATATACGTCAGGTATGAATAGACATACCCCCCACCACAGCCAAACATGTCTGCCCTGCAATACACTACTAAGTGTTACAGATCCCATAAGCAGGACCTGACATAACATGGGCACAAGATGTCAACAGTACTACAACCCACCTGCATGATGTCAGCATACATCTCAACCTGGAAACATCAAAAATCTGGACAAGGTCCATGAAAAATAGGTACAAATCTGTACGCTGATTAACATCTAATTTGCAACATAATTATGTAACCCCACCCACTCCAATGGAATTGTGAGATACCAACTTTCAAATGCAAACTGAAGAACAGACAACCAAAACATGGCACCAGAGTCCCCCTGCAGCCATTCCAATGTCCCATTACCTGGCTATTTCACCCAATTTACCAAAAACACTAATGTATGCATACTGCTTTACTTCTACAATGATTATTTGGATTTTATTTTTACATTTTACAGCACAACAATGCAGAAACACTAAAATACATAATCTGGTAAACAAAGCAATACTGTCTCACAATGAAAATAGGCCTGACATTAAAACTTCTTTGCCCTTGAAGCTCACATTCATTGAAACAGCATTGAAACCCACACCACATCCAAAGAAAATGCATCTGGCCAGTGGTGGATAAAGATTACCTTTGGGCTGTTTTCAAATCATTGGCCCCTTGCACACAAAACAAGAAACATACATGTGTTCTTTTATTTATACACCTTCCTGACTTTATTAAATTATATTCCTTGTATAATACAACACACATGTTAGAGCGCATTTTAAATTTATTGTTTGAACATTTTACCAGTAATCTGTACTGTAGGCAATGAAACAAAACACATGAACCAATAATGACAAAACTGCCCAATTCAGAACTTTTCCATCATAAAAGTCTGCTTCCACACCCACACTATAAATAGAATGACAGTAGTGTAAGCCATAGGCATCTTGCACAGCGTCTCGTACTTATTTTCAATTTCATTTTTTTAGGAGGAGGGGGACAAAAGGTCAAAAACCAGGGACACATTTTAAACATTGCTTGTATAACTTTGTAAAGTTGCTAGAATAAAATGTTGTGTTACCATCATGCATTTCACTGGCAAGTTTTGAATTCAGGACTCTATGCACTACAGTCAGAACAACATACCACTATGCCAAATCAGCAGCTGCCTGAAAAATAGGAAGACTGAAACTTAATAGCCATCATTTAGTGAATTCATTTCTCACTTCTCAACATAGCTCTTAACCTCTTAACACAAAAAACATGGACAAACAACAAAGCCAGTAATGGGGGAATACAAATTCAGTTCTCATTCACCATATTGTTAGCACAAAAACAATAATGGGGGAATACAAATTGTGTTCTCACTTCTCATCATAGCTCTAAACTCTTAGCACAAAAAAATGTTCTTACTTCTCATCATAGCTCTCTCAGCTCTTAGTACAAAAAGAATCTGGACAAAGCTCAGCGCATAACTTTCAACTCTTAGCAGAAAAAAAAATGTTCTCACTTCTCATTATAGCTCTCAACTTGCTCAGAAATGGTGGTGGCTAGGGATAGTAGGCTCTCTTTACCCTGTACCAAAGGTACAGGGTTTGAGCCTGAATACCTCTAACCACAAAGTGTATTATATGGGGGCATTTACACACACTTACCCTGAATAACGAGTGGTTCCAGCTTCAAAACACACCAAGCTTACCCTGAGTAGTTCCTGTTCCTCTGTTGTTGCTTCCTGCCATTAATCCCTGCTCTGCTCGCAAACTCTGCCCTGAGTAGTTCCCGTTCCATTCCTCTGCTTGGCAAACTCTGCCCTGAGTAGTTCTTGCTTGCAAACTTTGCCGTTTCAGCTTCCTGCCATTAATCCCTGGACTGCACACAAGTTCCTCTGCTGTTCCCTATTCCCACCAGCTTGCAATTCAATTCAGTCAGCCGGAAATGATGATGTGAGCTCAATTCCGACTGGCTGGTAGCCTGACAGAGCTGATGTCATCGCGCACGTGATGACGTCAGCTCTGACAGTGTGAAAATTAAAAAAAAAAGCAAAAAAATCGGAAATGAAGGGGTGCCACTCAGGAATCGTGGCACCCCTTCATTTGGACCCCAAAACTCGGTAAAAACCGAGTAATTCGGAACAGTTGGGAAGTCAGGCTGGTATTGGTAACATATCATGCAGTACAGTCTAGCTCCCATAGGAAATGTAAAATGTGGAAGCTATTAACATCCCCAGGATGCATATACACAGACACATATATGCAGATACAGATATGCATATATATATATATATATATATATATATATATATATATATATAGAGAGAGAGAGAGAGAGAGATACATATAGATATATATATATATATATATATATATATATATACATATATATATAGATATACATGCGACTACACATACACATGCAGAGATATGTACAGTAAGATACATATGTAGAAGATGCACACAATATGGAACAGCCACTATGCCTACAGTTCAAACCTGAACAACTGGACACAGTATGGGCCACCCATACAAATTACAATCATTGTCTGCAACATATACCCACGGAGAGATCATAGAAAAAACATCACACACAGGTTTGCATAAATGTAAAACATTTTTTTGTGTACTATTACAGTTGTATATGCCATGTCATATAGCTGTTCAGACACTGACATCCATATAAACAGAGTGATGCAACTGTGAACAGTCATACTAATACAGTAATCTGGAAAGGTTCACAACTGCTGCTGTCCAGGCCAAGGCCTTCAAATTGTACAATAGTAAAGACAGACTGGGCCACAGGATACCAAACAATCAACAGTATGTAATGAAGGTGTATAGTTCAGCAGCCTCTATCTACACTCTGTACAAAAATCACTAGGTGGTAAAGACTTCAGTTGACCAAATGAGATGTACCTGTTACATAAGAAAGCATAACTGACACCATCACAAGCACACTGACAAACAGAACAGTTTGTATGGCAGGAGGCAGTAGGCTTGCATTAACCTAATTTATGTGAGTAATGTAAATATAGGTAAAGTATACGGGCCTGTACATCCAGATACCTTAAGGCGGCTCATCCTTAATACCCCCACATTTTGTAACAGCCTTGGCCATTTATGGTGCAGCCCCCTGACTCAATAATACAGGGCCATATACCACTGTTATATACACTGGCCTCTGTAGTGCATAAGGGCACACATGTATTGTGTAGGTGAAGCCCACACAAATATGGCCCCAGCCCCACCATATGTGTGGGGAATACAACAGCAGTGGACTGATGGCAGCAATGGCAGTGTGATATACTCACAGCCCACTACAGAACAGCCCCTGACAGCATGTCATATGTGCAAAGCATGGTATGTAGGTGGAGGACAGAGGCTGAAATACAGGCCCATATGTGAAAAACTGTTGCCATACACTAAGCAAGTCACTGGTGTTACAGGATAGTCTGCAACATACCCTTAGCCAGGGAATTGAGGTTAGTAACATAAATGGATGTAGCCGTGTACTGATAGCACTCAACACACTCACTGCCAGTGAAATATCTGATACAGGACCTGTGAGCCAATACGGTAACATACAGTGGAGCAGCATGTAACATCAGATAGTACGGGACCTATAACAATGACATCTACCACAGTCTGGACACAGGCTAAAGAACATATTAACAATACACACACTGTTGACATTCACCATAGGTACACAGACCTCAGTACTGTACAAACAACCACAGAATGTCCAGGTTATTTCATCAAATATAACTCCTACTGTGCATAACATGTTTAGCATTCTGATATCTCACAGGTTTGTTATCAGATATGATGACACTGATGATGGTGTACAGCACATATGCACCTCTTAATGCACAACATATGTGCAAAGTTTGACAGAGTTGTGGCTGGAAGCACATACACAGGGCCAATATTGATATGTTGCTGTGATAACCGCATACATTTACTGTTGTAACAGGGTTTGTTGCAACATATGTCCTATGAGGGATATGAAGTCAGTAACTGTCACGACTTTCACCATCTACAGACTGTAATCCTCACACTACCTTCTGCAGTTCACTGATACATGCTCTGTGGGTAACACATGAAACCAAGGGCACAACACACTGCCCAGTCTGCAGATGACCCTACAGATGGGGATTCCTCATAAACATAGAACTGACATGGTAGGTATTAAAACAAGTAGGACAGTCATATCCACACACAAACTCTGTTAAACCAATATTACTCCACATGCAGTATAGCAGCACTTACAGACTGTAGTCAGGTCAGGCACATCCCCCTCCTGCGTGTTGCCCTATTTCCACAGTGTATGTTGTTAGAGGTAAATCCCCAGTCCATCTGAGATGCTGTTTGCCAAACAACAAATCTAGTTCCTGTTCACAGTGAATGAAAAGGGCCAACAACAACATGATGTTCCTAGATATTGGAGTGTGTTTCCATGCAATTGGCTATGGGAATATTACCATAGCTGTTCCACATGCATTTAGCTAGGGGAGGGCTGCAATTCGTGCAGAGGCCATCAGATGATCATGTGCATCACTGAAAGTACACATGCTGCTGCCCAAGCAAAGCAGGTGTAGGTCTCCATATCCACCAGAGAGGGAGTGAGAGAGGCAGACAGAGGCACAGACATGTCAGGGAGGGGAGGGAGTGTAAAACCTAAGCATGTTTGTGTCACACACCTACCAGCACAGGGTATCAAACCCCTGATGATTATGTCATGCTATTACATTGCTATGCAGTTATTGAATGCACCACATAGGTTACATGTTGTGGAGCTCTCAGAGCGTATATATGATGGTGAGTGACATGCCTGTCTGCATGTACAGTTGCCAGCGACAACACAGCCACATTATGACAGGGATGCACACACATTGGCAGGGCCAGGAATACAACCCATCACTTGTGAGATTGCCACAACACAATACTGTGCAGGAGGTATCACATGCACCACAGGGGTCATACAGAGGTGATATGGTCAAAGGGTATGGAGAGGTGTCTGACATCAGACAGCATGCTTCAGTATGCCAATAGGGGTTGTAGTGAGTGTGGATATGATCAAACGCATCATACAACACATACACAAACACACAGGGTGCCAGTACTGACATGCATGGGTGCATTTCTGCACAGGTGTGTGGTGCCAACTGTGCCAGATGGCTATACAAGGCTAGGTGATGGGTATACCTTGACATCAGGCCACATGACAATGGTCTGCATTGTGGCTCAGGGCTGTGGTTTCTGCATTTGCCCACACAAATGAGTATTGTATCCACCATCCAGTCACCTGGGTGACTATTGTGTGTGTCCAATGCTGTGCATCGCTTGCCATGTATGTGTTCCTTAGTCCATGAAATGGACAGTGTCTGGGATGTGCACACCTCCCACATGCATGTACAGTGACATATGGAACTGTACCTGGGGTGTTGGGCCCATGTTGTGTGCACAGATTATCATCAGATGTGCCAGTCTTGGCCACCTGTGGCAAGAACTGGTAATGGACAGCAGGTTACCCTGCACCTACATTGATAGCATGCTAATGGCATTCCCTGGTGTCAGTGGCATATGTCCATACAGGGCATGTTTTCAGGCATGGTATGTCCTTTGTGGGTCACATGTGATGGCACTACAGATGTTGCAGGTGACCAGTGGGGAACATGGGGAAGGTGCATTGTCACCATGTATGTGCCTATTGGACAGATGGACAGGGTGCCATGCCCTCTGTAGGCCACTGCATTCACTCTATAGTTACTATCAGTCGCCAATATGTAGTGTACTACACATATATTGGCTGTTGCCTCAGCATGTTTGTGTGTGTATGAGACATGGGTTGAGAGTGTTCTCTGGGTAATACTGGGGTTGCTAACTGTGATTTTCTGGCCTTGATGTCACATGTATGGGTATGGATTTTCACCCCAGCCTCTCGGCTATTTCACATCTGTTATCCCTGTACATTGGACATTGTGATATATACTAGGGCCACCATATCAGAAATTTGCAAAAACCCACTCCATGTTGGGGCCAGGTGTCACACACTCACACCCACCTCCACACAGGATAATAGTTACAAACACACACACACCTGCCATGTCTGGGAGCAAACCCCCTACCTAACTAGTTTATTATACTACAGCACTATGCAGGTATAGTATGAACCACAGAGATTCTAGGGTATTCTTTCCCCAAAGGTGCATGTCACATTGGCTGACATCAGCAGGATAACCAAAGTAGGGCATTTGACATGTACTGAGTGTGACTAGCCTAAAATGCATTGCTCCCTACACAGACACTGGAACACACACAAAACATCCAAAACTGACATGTGTGGGTATAGAACCCCTAACAGAGGTCTATATCACACAACAGCATAGAGCTGTTACAGGATGCACCACAGGGATAACTGGAGAACTCCTTCTCCAAAGGTGTATATCACATTGTCTGACATCAGCAGAATTGCAAAGTAGGGCATTTGACATGTACTGAGTGTGACTAGCCTCTAATGCATTGCTCCCTACACGGACATTGAAACACACACAAAACATCTAGAACTGCTATATGGGTGGGAATAGCACCCTACCAGAGATCTAAGTCACACTACAACAGTACACAGTTATGGCACATGCTATGGAGATTACTGGGCTACAGCTTTCCCAGAGGTTTATTTCTGGGTGGATGACATCAGCAGCCTTACCAAAGTTGAGCATTTGACTTGTAGGGAGTGTGACTACCCTAAAAAGCATTGCTCCCTACACAGGCAGACACACACGCAATTACACAGACACTTGCCAATGGAATTAGAAGACCTACCTAACTACTTTATCATACTACAGCAGTACGCAGTTACAGGATGCAATATGGAGATTCCTGGGCTACAACCTTCCCAGAGGTGTATTTTTAGGTGGATGACATCAGCATCCTTACCAAAGTAGAGCATTTAACTTGTAGGGAGTGTGACTACCCTAAATAACATTGCTTTCTACACAGACAGACACACACACAGTTGCCAAGGCTGGGGTTAAAACTCCTACTGCACTAATTTATCACACTACAGTAGTGCACAGTTACAGCATGCACTACAGAGATGGTTGGGCTACAGCCTTCGCAGAGATGTATTTCTAGGTGGATGACATCAGCAGCCTTAATAAAGTAGAGCATTTAATTTGTAGGGGGTGTGCCTACCCTAAAAAGCATTGCCTTCTAAACAAACACACACACAGTTGGCAAGGCTGGGGTTAGAACTCCTACCTATCTAGTTTATCACACTACACCAGTGCACAGTTATGGCACGCACTATGAAGATTACTAGACTACAGCCTTCCTGAAGATGTATTTCTAGGTGGATGACATCAGCAGCCTTACCAAAGTAGAGCATTTAACTTCTAGGGGGTGTGCCTACTCTAAAAAGCATTGCCTTCTACACAGACAAAAACACGCACACACACAGTTGCCAAGGCTGGGGTTAGAGCTCCTGCCTAAGTAGTTTAGCACACTACAGCAGTACACAGTTAAGGGATGTGTCACAAAGATTACTGAAATACAACTCTTCCAAAGGTGTATTCCACAATGGATGACCTCAGCAGGCTTGTCGCAGTGGGGCTATGGGGAGGGCAGTGTGTGGGCATGGGCCATAACCCATTCATCTAGGGGTTGATATGCCACATGTGGGCACAACCTGGGTCATATTTCACAGCTACGTGTATACAGCTGCTAGATGACTACTTCCTTGAACAGTCATGTTGCACAGCTGGCACGTGCACCACATACTCTGTAATGCTGACAGATACTGGTGGCTAGTATCTGCAGTGAGTGACATCTGACCCTCGTGGTTGCGGCCCTTTGTCTGTGTGCTGAGTGGCACATCTGACTGTTACTACATTTCTATGTAGGATGGGAGGGCATACCTGACTATTTCTACATTTCTACACAGGAGTGTGGGGGGTGCATACCTGACTGTGATTACATTTCTACATAGAATGGGGGGCACACCTGAAACTTGTACACATTTGCTAGGACTGTACTGGTATGTCGGGTACTCCATTTCAGTCTGTTGTCTTACCTATCGTGCTGACTAGAGGCATACCAGTGTACTACAGATCTTAGCTTTTAATTACCTACATATTAGTTTCTGACTTCCTACCCTTCAGAACTGACATCCTACTGCCTGACCTGCTGTAGTCTGTCTGTGTAGGCCTGGGGGGTGGTTACCCATAGGCCTCATTCAGAGGCCATAACACCACCTTTGTTTGTGTTTGTCTACACCCGTCCTGCAGGCCGTGACTGTTGTTGGGTATGTGACCCCCCCCGACTGGCATGTGTGAGTCACTTACCTTGTGGGTGTCCCAGTATTGAGGGTGGTGCTGCAAGGCTGCCTATGTCGGATGCACATAGTATACTCCCTACACATGGTTAGGCACAGGTAGTGTCATGTTTGGCATCCCTTTTACTGTATGTGAGAGTCAGAGAGAGGTGTTATTCCCTGGGTCCCTCCCATGTCAGTGTATGTGCTACGCGTTGCCTCTTTGCCAAGGCCAGGGCATACTGGGCATGCCTCCTTCTGCCTATTGGGGCAGGCTCAGGTTCTTCCTCCTCTGAGTCACTCTGTGCCTGTGCAGGCTTTGGCCATGGTTGGGGGCTGTGTGGCCCTGCCCTGTGCTGTTCTTGCTGCAGCTGTTTCTGCAGAATCATATCATAGCATGGCACATACAAGGACTATTTGGGTACATGTAGCTGGTGAGTACTGCAAGGCTCCACCGGATGTGTCCAGGCATCGGAACCATGACTTGAGCATCCCAAACACACGCTCTACTATAATTTTGGTCTGTGCGTGTGCCGCATTATGGAGTTCTTGTTCGGGTATGTGTGCATTTCTGATTGGTGTCATCAGCCACGGCTCCAGTGCGTATCCAGCATCCCCCACTAGGTGACCATGAGGGATGTCCCCATGGGCAAATCTCTGGTACAGCTGCGTCAGATGCCAGATGTGGGAATTGTGATAGCTTTCAGGGCAGCCAGCACACACATTCATTAATATGCCCTGGACATCACACACATCCTGGCAGTTAATGGTGGGGAAGCCCTTGCGGTTGATGTAGACCCTACCCAGCTCACTGGGTGGTGCTTTGATGCACATGTACATGCAGTCTATAGCACCCAGTACCTCAGGGTATTCTGCTATTTGGTGGAACAGTTGCATATTGCTGGCCAATGCCTCACGGTTGTTGGGGAAATATACTTGCTCACTGACATATGCTGACATGGCATACAGGAACTCGTGGAGTACCCTGGATGCTGATGCCTGTGAAATCCCCATCATATCCCCAGTTGGCCTTTGGAAGGTACCTGTAGCTAGCATTCTTAGGCCTACACATACCTTGGTATCCACTGGGATAGGTTCCCCCCTGATAGTTCTGTGTGTGAGGTGTGGCCAGCACAGCTTAACAATTTGCTATAGGAGGTCCCTGTCCACCCTATAGCACTCCACTATCTCCAGCTCATGTAACCCATGGTAGGTTACTCTGGGTCTGTACACTCTTCTCCATCTCTTCATTGTGGGTTGGTGGACAGCATTCATATTCTCACCACCCTCAGTCTCTTCCACAAGTTGTATAATAGCTATTGCAGCCCCTATCATTTTGCTGTACTGAATGTTAAAAGTTCCCCCGCTTGTTTACACTGGTGGTGTAGAGTGTGGGAAAAATCAGAGGGGAAGGTGTTTGCATAGTTTATAGTAGTGTTCTGGGCTGGGCTGGTCTGCTGCCTGTGTAATTGGCTGATTCTGAACATTTCACATGCCAGCTAAGCTAGTTCTCCTTGATTACCTTCCTACTTCTGTTTTCCCTTCCCATTGCCTTCCTGTTTAAGCCCGGGGGAGTGCCGAGCAAACAGAGTGCTCAAATGTGCACAATGCTGCTATTTCCTGGTTTAACCTCTTTTTTCTTCCTGTGAAAACCAGTGTGCAGTGCGCACACTTGCTTAGGCTTGTAAAGAGTGCTAAGCAGGTTTAGACACACCCTCTAGCTTAGCTGTGCTAAGCTAGGAGCAATCCCGAGCCACAGGGCTACAATCTGCTTACAGTATGCCTGACACCCCCCATGATGTCACCTAACTCCTAGGCTTGCACCAAGCTATTCTTACTCTTACACTGTTGGGACCTGCCTCATACCCTGGGGAAATCTGGCATTCACTATCCTTCCCCTCATTTGCATAGGATTGCCTGCTAATGCATAGTTACATGTGTCACACTGAGCCTCCCCCCTTAACAATCACTACTCACTGGCCAGGTTGTCTTCTACCTGCCATTGACTTGCTTGGCAGAATAGTGATTTTAATTAGACTGCTTATTTTAGGTTTATTTTATTATTTTCCCCCCATCCCATTTGCACGTCGCTGCCGAATGCTTAAACATCTCAGATGGGCTAAAAAAAATTAAAGTTAAGTTTTGTATTTTATGTTTGCAATGCCAATGGCCTTATACTTGGCCATTGGCATGCTTACTACATGATATGCAGCCTTTATTTGGAGCTGTCATAGTTCCATTTTGGATTTTGCAGAAATGTACTTGGTTACTAACTGAGTACATTTCTGCCGATAGCACTAGTCCTGCACGGACTGTTGCAAGTTTCCTGGATTGCAAAATCACCTAATTTGCATAGATGTTTCCTGCAAATGGGGTGATTTGCATACCAGGGCTTAGTCCATGCAGGATTAGTGCAGGAGCGCTCATGCACGCCCCTGCAGGCTGCTCCTGGATCGCACGGCAGACATATTGCCTGCTTGAGCTCCTGCATTGATCTTGCACTCTGTGCAAGCTTTTGAGAATCCAGGGGTCTATATGTATGCATGTACACTTAAAGGCCAAGTAGTGACTTTGCACTTGTTTGTTACTCAGGAACTCATTCTTTGACATCTGATGTAATTATAATTTCAAAAACTTGTAAACATTTGTTTTATTAGGGGATCTGTTAATGGATAATCATCATAATTATCATCATCGTTTTCCTTTTTGCTCTATTTCTCAGTGAATGCATTTCTTATTAATTACATTTTCTAGGCAATTTCTTTTTGTTTAGGGTAAAAAAATGAGCTCTTAACTATGTATGTATGTATCAGGTTCACTACTGTGTGTTTATATTATGTGATTGTGTTCACGTATGTACTGCTTGTATGTTTGTTGTTGCCATTTGGACTGGTTCATGACTAAAAGAAGTCCAGTGTTCAGGACCAGTTCATTACACAATTCTTCTGGCTCTTCCTGGTTGTGGGGTTGCCAAAGCAGATCACCTGTCTGCTCATGATTGGCAGTGGAGTTTTATGGTGTTGATTTGCCAGCATGGCGCCCAACCTTCTGCAGAAGGCACACATACATGCACAAACTCACACTTAGGGCCAGTTTAGAGTATCCAATCCACCTACAGCATGTCTTTGGGATGTGGGAGAAAACCCATGTGACCACAGGGAGGACATGCAGACTTCGCACAAGAGGCACCCCAGCTGAGGATCAAACTGGAGAACCTCTTGCTGTGAGGCGGCAATGCTAACCGCTGCACCACTGCAGCTGCCCATCAACTCATTACACAATTAAAGTAAATTAAAAAAAAAAAAAAAACCTTGTATGAGGACAGTATCTGTACCATGATTTAGCATAAAGCTGTGCTGCATACTGGAGAGTATGTTCAACGGGATACAGTGTTGCTTAATTTAATTGTGCACATATTTTTCTAGGATTTTAGACAATGGAATTGGAAACATTGTACAACAGTAGTTGTTCAAAGTAGGTAAAGGTCCACCAGTGATTGCCTGATTCCATACATTAGAGGCATAACCTTCTTTGATAGAGCAGTGGATGAGAACAGAATTTGGATTGGCAATAAATTTAACTGTAGTTTTCAAGAATTTGGGGTGAGGATTATTCGCTGAAGAAAACCTCGTTCAAGTTTATGCAGATGTTTGTGTGCTACACTAACCTTTTCTACAGCCATAAAATGACGAACAAATACGTCAGCAACCTCCTTACCACTTAAGTGGTAGAAAACGTGTGACTTGAATAATGTAGATGAACAAAACTCCTCACCATACTTCTCAACCTGTTAGAGCACAAAGTCTGGAAAAAGCCACACATAATGGAGGAACAAAGGCCCAAAAATAGGGACACTTTTTAAATATTGTTCTTACAAACTTAGAAAGTTGATAGAATAACACGTTTTGCATTAGAAATAACTTTCTAAGGGATATGAAGTCTGAAACTCAAATGCCTGCCATTATTATCTTACTTCAGCCCTCAATGATTTGGAGGTGATTTGCCAGAAAATCACAATTTTATGAGAAACAGAACCAAAATACTCAGCAAAATTCTGGACATTTTGTGAAAATCTGGACAGTTAAGAGATATGCTCCTCACAAACATAGTGGGGTCATTGATGAGCAAGCACTCTTATTTAGGGTAGCAATTTTTAATTGATATAGTAAGTGCCTTAACTTTGTTTTGCATCTTTCAGGATTTGGCTTTGTGAAAGGATAGCATCATGTGTAATAAACAATAAATGGCCCAAAAAGATGTTTGTTGGCCATTAGAATGTTTATTTCAAGAGTAACCAAGGGCAAATCGATTGTCTTTTTCTGAATAGAAAATATAGCATGTAGAACACCAGGGAAGATAGAATTAAAATGAGCTACTAGACTGACTAGATACAGTTTAAACAAAATAGACCAGCTGATGAAACTGCAAGGTTAAAGGAGGCAGGGTCAGTTTTTTTATTTTTACATTTCTTGAAAAGCAGGATGTTTACACCTCGGTTTAATTTCTTCAAATCATTTGGGTTTCTATTACCATGACAGGAATGGACACCAGTGTTAGGTCAAAGTATGATTAAAATTCATGATATAAGTATTGTTTCAATCTTTGATGTTAGCCAAAAGTGCTCTTCGCAGCACCTGCAATTGCCCAGAATTGACTCCTTCTGTACTTCATATGAAGCCACCTGCATTGGAAGCACGTCATAATACAACCATAAATTCTTTTTTATGAGACACATTGTTCTTACTGCTATTGGAACTGTTTGGGTATCCTTCTTGCACAGTGTCCTCATTTCTGCCTTCAAATCCTGATATTTTATGACTTTGTGTCTCTCTAGATGTAAGACACTATAATCACTGGGTGCTGCAATTTCAGTGATCAATGCTACTTTTGTCTTTTTCATGAACTACTATATCTGTTTTTCTAACTGCGGTGGTGATGCTGCGGTAGCGTTGTCGCCTCACAGTTAGACATTGCCCGTTCGATTCTCAGTTACAGCGTCTTCTGTGTGGCGACATGCGTGAATGGGCATTCCTTCATTAAAGGTTGTGCGTTGGGCCTGGCAAGCCAGCACGTAAAAATCTACTGACAATCATTAGCGGACCGGAGTTCCGCTGTGGCGACCCCTAACCGGGAAAAGCCGAAAGACACAAACAAACTATATCTGTTTTTCTCAGATTTATTTTCTGAACTGCTGGTAACGGGTGATCCCATTTAATATAAACTTCATCATTTCCTATAATGCTTTGTGACTCATTTTTCCAATGCTTCTCACCTCCTTCAATATTCTAATGTTTTCACAATCCCCAGTGCAATAGTTTTGCCACATTATTATGCCTTTCAGTATACAGGCCTGCTGCCATTAGTATATCACACCCAGCAACAAGATGTGCAACTGTTTCCAATTCTGTTTTACAGAACCTGCATTTGTCTGTTTCTTCCACATGTCCAATGGACTTTGTAAAGCAATGTGTAGTATAGCGCAGATGGCTTAGTGGTGTATGTAGTCCACTGTCCTGGGCTGCCAATATTAACCTTTCATCTTATGGTTTAAATTCCCTCTCCTTAACCATTCCTGCATCAGACCCTGATCGACATGTGGTTGTTCCTATGAGATTTCTGTACTTGCAACTATCCTTATGCCTTTTGCACATTTCTTGAATTCTCATCTGATCCTTTCTTTTTTGACACATTCAGTTGCTGCCTGATTTTTCTCTACTTCTGGTGTGATTTCCATTCCCGCTTGATACTGACGTACTTAAGCTAAACTAATCAGGTAAGTCATCTTAGACTTGTTCTTCTCATGTTTTAAAACTTTCACTATATTTGAATCTGGTGAAGTCAGCAGATATGTATGCAGTCCTACGATTGCAGATTTATACATGTAATCAATTTTGAGGAACCCCATACCTCATTTAGAATGAGGAATATATAATCTTGGTATACACTAATTTTCATATATAATTTGATAAGCATAAAACATTTTTCTTGTTTTCCCGTCCAACTGTTACAATACACTTTGGGGCCAATCATCCTAAAACTGGAAGCTAAAACATGGACTTTGTTCCTAGATGTCACAGTTATTTTCACTATTAATTTTAAATATTCCTTACTGAGTTTTGTTTGTATTTGTTCATGTATTATTGTTGATCGTTCATCAGTTCCCAAATATTTATGCACTCCCTCCTGCTCATGTTCCTTTATATCACATTCCTGTCCCAAAATGTTATTTTCTTGGTGCTACAGTTTTCCTGATTTAAATGTTGCTTTTGCACATTTATCAAGACCAAATGACATTCTTATATCATCTGAAAAAGTTTTAACCACTTACAGTCGTGCTTTCAGCTCCTCGTCTAATGAACTAAACAGTTTTAAATCATCCTGAAAAAGAAGACGTGAAGACTTTACACTTAGTTGTTTTCTATGAGCCAAACTGCAACCATGACTTAATATATCGATTAATGGGTTAAGGACAAGGTAAAAGAGCAAAGGTGATAAAGAGTCACACTGGAATATCCCACTTTAAATTTTTATCCCTGGTATAATCATTTGCCTTTTTCGTGGTTTAGCTGCAGAATGCTCTGCCACTGTTTCATGGTCACTGTAATGTAATTGATCAATGTAGGGTGTATCTTATACATCTGTAAGCACTCCTTTATCCATGAATATGACATGCTGTCAACTACTTTTTTGTACACTATTCATGCAATAATTAGAGTCTTCCCATTTTAAAATTTTCCGTTATGGCTTTATTTAACATGCATACTTATGGTTACTTATTTATTTCTTTTCTGATACTTTCTTGGCTTATTTATTTTCATATTTGTATTAAGTCTGTATTTAGAATGATTAAATAAAGTAAGCTGAAAATTTAACTGAATGAGTACAGTGCTGCAATAGTTAGCATTCCTGCCTCAGAGCAGTTGGCTTCAAATTCTTTTTCTGTTTGGGTATCTTTTGTGCAGAATCTGCATGTCCTCCCTGTGGTTGCATTGGTTTTCACTATGTGTTCCAGTGTCCTTCCACATTTCAAAGACATGCAAGTAGGTTTCTTGCTAATTCTCCAAATGTCCTCTAGCTATTGTATAAAATGTGAACAGAGGGAGTGTGTGTGTGCACGCGTGTGTGCATGTGCGTGTGTGCATGTTTGCGTATGTGTGTGTCTGTGTGTGTGTGCATGTGTGCATGTGCGTGTGCCTGTGCCCGCGTGCGCGCACGCGTGTGTGTGCGTGTGTGTGTGTGTGTGTGTGTGTGTGTGTGTGCGTGTGTGTGTGTGTGTGTGTGTGTGTGTGTGTGTGTGTGTGTGTGTGTGTGTGTGTAAATATCCCCAAAAAACAAACATGAATTCTAAAAATATCTAAAAGTAAACATCACTGGCAGAAAATAATGAAGAAAGAAAAAAGTCATCATAAATATAAATCAATCCATAAATATCCAAACATTGTTTTTGCAGGAGGATCCTCAGACTTAAATATAATAATAGCGTGGTTGTACCAAATCCTACAAGGGAGATCTCTGTTTGCAAAGTTACTGGCAGCAGACATTAACAACA
This sequence comes from Protopterus annectens, assembly GCF_019279795.1. Taxonomy (NCBI): domain Eukaryota; kingdom Metazoa; phylum Chordata; order Ceratodontiformes; family Protopteridae; genus Protopterus; species Protopterus annectens. The sequence continues at coordinate 973,656,090 of NC_056737.1, read as the reverse complement.
GTGCCAGCAGTAATTTGAACAACTAGACTTACTCTCACCATATACCCACAGAGCCCAAATTAAAACACACTACCCTACATTAATCAACATAACACAGTATTTTAAATGTACAACTATTTGACTGTAATGCAGTCAAACGGTTGTACATTTAATGTACTGTGCATTCAACATTAAACACACTAACAAGAAGCCCTCAATAGCATTCCTTTTCAATATACTGCACTGCAGGTGTTTTTGTCTCGATTTATATATTTGATAGGTGCATGTGTGTAACTTGCAAGAGAACATGTCAGCATATATCAGAGATACTTCAGGTGCAGCTAACATTGGGTAAGACAGCGATTCAGGTTGTAGCCTGCTATAACTCCCCAACCATGTCCCAAGACTCACACTCCACGTTCCTAAGCACCCTGGAGAATGTTAGGGTCCAACCTAATGTTCTCATACTGGGTGACTTCAACTACCCCTCCATTAACTGGGTAAACTACTCATACACCAGTACACTTGCCCAATGTTTCCTGGAATTCATTAATTCCAATGCCCTGGGCAAGCTCATTCTTACCCCCACTAGAGGTAGTAACATCCTTGACCTGGTCACTACTAACAATGGCAACCATTGCTGTACACCAATAGTCAACTCCTCTCTGACTAGATCCAACTACAAACTTATCCCCTTGGAAATCCTCATCCCTCCCAACCCCATTCCCCGCAAAGGTAACCACCATGAAAAACTTCTCCAAAGCTAATTTTGGGTTCCTAAAAACAGAGGTGGCTAACTTCATAGCACCCATACAAATGGAGAATAGTTGCATGACTGCAGAATCATACACCAATGCACTATACACAAATGCATGGATCTCGCTATACCCAATAGAACCAAGACTCTCTCCTCCAAAAAAAGGAAGCCAAACTAGTGGTCCCATGCCATAAACAAACTCTACAACAGAAGGAGGAAACTGATGCAGAATAAGGTGAAGTCCCAAGACTGGAAAAACTCCCTTATCATCCTCAACAAAAAGTTGAGATCCCTCATCAAATCCTCTAAAGCTAGCTATTAAAACAGAATTGCAGCAGATAGTAAAGACAACCACAAGGCCTTCTAGAGTTATGTAAAGAATCTCCGCGGCAATACCCAGATTTGATCTGAGCTACTGTGCAATGGTACCTCCTATACCGAGCTGACAGATATTGCCAATATACCGGCCGACAGATTCAGTGCTAACTTTACCCCCCCCCCCCAAAAGACCAATCACAATACCAGTAGATTGCCAGGCACCCAGTGTTACTGCTGCACAGGTTAAAACAACACTGTCCAAGGCCAAGAATAAAGCTTCTATGGGACGTGGCAATATCCCTGGCTGTGTTCTACATGAACTACAGAGTGGACAGGCACCTCACCTGTGTGCCCTGTTCAATCACAGCTTCACCTCAGACTTAGTCCCTACCAAATGGTGCACTGCTACAGTCAACCCTCTCCACAAAGGAGGAGCAACTACAGACCCTGGAAACTATCGCCCCATTAGCCTGATGAGTCTGATATGCAAAGCTATGGAATGCATCATCATGGACCTAATAAACAAAGATATAGGGAATCTACAAACACTGGATCCCACACAGTTTGGTTTTGTAAAGGGTAGATCATGCCTGTTCAACTTGGTCGACTTCTTTGAGTCAGTCACCAGAGCTGTGGATGAAGGCAAGGTGGTTCATACAGCCTACCTTGATCTGGCCAAGGCCTTTGATACCATTCCCCACTCAGGAATCATAGAAAAACTCACTAAGCTAGGCATCAACCCCTATATCACTAGGTGGGTTGCAAACTGGCTCATAGACAGGACCCACAGTGTGAAAATAGCTGACTCCAAGTCAGACTGCTGACCAGTCACGAGTGGAGTCTCACTGGGTTTGGTCCTGGGTCCTCTCCTGTTTGGTATCTACTTCTCTGAAATCCAGGCCAACACGAAGGGACTCTGGCTGACAAAGTTCGCAGATGATTGCAAGTTGGGAGCTATTATTAACTCCTCAAGTGATGTTGATATCCTACAGAAAGGTCTCACTGAGACCAACGATTGGTGTCAGAACCATGGCCTTAAGCTCAATGCCAAAAATGTGTCATCATCTCCTTTGAGAAAAACCCGGTTCCCATGAACACTGAACACAGACGGCATTATGAGACATCTGGGAACACAGGTTGACAGCAGCCTCTCTTTTGACCACCAAATTGCCACTGTGGTCAGAAAGTCCTTCTATATGGCACATCTCATTACTAAGGGTTTTGCATCCAGGAAGAAAGAGGTCATTGTCTCCCTCTACTCTTCCCTCATTAGGCCAGTCATCGAGTACAATGCCCTATTTGGCATGTACCTCACTAGACACCTGCAACAACTGGAGAGGCCGCAAAAGTACCTCACAAAGAGGATCCTAGGCCTTAAACACTTGTCCTATATTCTCTGTCTCATATCGCCTAGTTAGAGGAGATCTCTGCTTGACTTACAAAGCCATGTCTGACCCATCTCTGTTAGAAATGCTACATCTTTAGAAATCCTAATCCCTTCACACTACACATTCCAGGGACCTCAACCTCATTACCACAATCAACAGAATGTGCTGGTGGGACAGGTTCATAACACAGAGACTGGCCATGCTATGAAATAGACTTCCCATACAGGTCAAACAGAGCACCTCACTGGCCGTCTTCAAGAGAAATCTTGATGAGTGGATGGGAAATAGAAAATACAACCTGGGGATCACTCCAGTGGCTCTACTTGACAGAGGCACTGGGAACTTAGGTTGGGTGGCATGATGCCAAGGTAATCCTATTGGCTAGGCTTGTAAAGACTCCAGGGCCATTAGCCTAGAACACACCTATGAACCTATTCTGTAATTGATTGTTATCATGTTCAGGACTTTGTCTTGACTTATTCTCATTCTTGACTGGACCAGATTTCAGCTCCCCATGATCCTAAAGTGAGTACTGAAATGACTCAATGAATGACCTAGTCTATTTTAATTTGAACAGCCTTCTGTAGTAGAGTTAACACTTATGTACAGTTTCACATGGTTTGCCAAAGTCTGAAAGGTACAGTAGTAGACAAGAGGAAAGACTCGAAGAGGAATGCATTGAAGACGAACCTTACCTAAAGATGCCTGCTTTTGGAGTACTACAGCTAATGGTGCTGGGTGAATGTCTGCACTGATGACCAAGTGACCATTGCATAAATGCTGGTTATAGAAATCCATAAAAAAGAAACACTAGGCATGGCTGCCTGTCATCCCTTATGAACATCCCAAAAAAAAAAAATGGGATGTGAATACACTGGCTAACAATCAACTTAGATATGAATTTCAGGGGTCTATATCACCACATCGAATGGTGATAAGTTCGAACGCCCTTTGTTAGAACCTAAAAGTCCAAAACCCCTAAACAGCGAACTCACGGAACAGCAATTTTTTTCCACTGCTCCATGGGAAAAAAAAGTCACAACTTTAAAACAAACTGAAGTGGGTGGATTCTCCATCCACACACCCCAATGTTGGGAGCTGTGCCCCCCACACCCCCCTACTTAAATATACCAACACTGAGCTTGCACTACAGTGGAGGAAATATCTAAACCTCGAAGACGGCTCACCAATTTTTATTCCTTGGGGAAAAAAAATCGATGTTCCGTAACTTTGCAGTTTAGGGCTTTTGGACTTTTCAGTTCGAACAAAGGTCGTTCGAACTTATCACCATTCAATGTGGTGATATGAATTTCAGGGCAATATGTGAGGAATATCCAGGTTCAGAGATTTATCAAATGGATGTGATGAAACTACACAAAAGGAAAAATGACAACATGATAATTTATGGGGATTGTGCCATCTACAATATGAAGAGTCTGAGTAGCTAAAAACCACTGATCTGGCAGGCGTCCATGGCTGGTCAGTTGTACTTATAGGTTCATAGGTTCATAGGTTCATACTAGGCTATCTGCCCGAGGGCATTTACAAGCCTAGCCCATAGTTTTGTGGCTTACGCCACCGCTTTAGTATGGGGAACTATACCCATTATTTTGCTGTGCCTCTGTCGAGCAGTGACACTGAGGTAATCCCTGGGGTATATCTGCGATCTCCCATCCATTGGTCAAGATTTCTCTTGAACAAGGCCAGCGAGGTGCTCTGCCTCACATATACCGGGATTTTATTCCACAGCATAGGGAGTCTTTGGGTGATGAATCTATCCCTCCAGCACGTCCTATTAATAGCCGTGTCGAGGTTTAAGTCTCCCGCCCTTGTGGCTCTGACGGATCTAGAGTTTTTGAGGTGAAGCATATTCATCAAATCTGGGTTTGACATGGCCTTGTATGTTAGGCAAAGGTCACCTCTGAGCAAGCGGTAAGCGACTGAATAGAGCTGGAGTTCTTTCAGTCGGGCAGCATAGGACAGATGTTTGAGACCCTTTATCCTTTTGGTGAGGAACTTTGTGGCCTCTCCAGCTGCTGCAAGTGTCGGGTCAGATACATTCCGAATGGGGCATTGTACTTAATCATTGGTCTGATGAGTGATGAGTATAGGGAGACTATGACCTCCCTTGATCTAGATGAGAATCCCTTCATGATAAGGTGGGCAATGTAGAAGGTCTTCCTAACTACTTTAGCTACATGGGTGTCGAATGACAGACTACTATCAACCTGGGTCCCCAGGTCCCTGATAACTTCTTCTGTGCTCAGTGGATTGCCACCTATTTGGTAGCTAGGGGTAACCTTGTTTTTCCTGAAGGGTATGACTATGCATTTTTGGCATTTAACTTTAGGCCATGGCTCTGGCACCAGTTATCCGCTTCTGTGAGACCCTTCTGAAGGATATCTGTGTCAGATGTGTTTTCTACTATGGCCCAGTTTGCAGTCATCTGCAAACTTTGTCAGCCATAACCCTCCTGTGTTTGCTTGTACTTCAGAAAAGTAGATGCCAAACAAGAGTGGGCCCAGGACTGAGCCCTGTGGTACACCACTTGTGACAGGCTTTGAGTCTGACATGGCGCCAGCAACTCTGACCCTGTGGGTTCTGTCACTCAGCCAGTTTGCAACCCATCTTGTGATGTATGGGTTAACATTTAAGCTGATGAGTTTTTCAATGATACCCGAGTGGGGTATTGTATCGAAGGCCTTCGCCAGATCGAGGTAGGCTGTATGGACTGCCTTTCCTCATCAATGGCTTTGGTGACTGTTTCAAAAGTCAACCAAGTTTAGAAGGCATGATCTGCCTTTGACAAAGCCAAACTGGGATGGATCCAAAGTCTGCAAATTCCCTATGTCTTTATTTATGAGGTCCATTATGATCCTCTCCATGGCTTTGCAGATAAGGCTTGTCAAGCTAATGGGCCGGTAATTTCCAGGGTCGGTGGAGGCACCGCCTTTGTGAAGTGGGACCACAGTTGCAGTGCGCCACTCCCTGGGTACGTATCCAGAGGTAAGACTATGATTAAACAGCTGTCCTAGCTGTGGGTTTAATTCCTCATTGAGTTCGTGGAGCACACAGCCGGGGACACCATCAGGTCCCATGGATGCTGTGTTTTTGCTTTGGAGAGAGCAGTTCTCACTTGGGCGTTGGAGATGTTTGGGGGCTGCAATCGCTTGGTATAGATATCTCTCCTTTGGGGAGGGGAGAGAAGTTTGCACTGAACCTGTCAGCCAGTATGTTGGCAATGTCTGTAGGATCAGTAATCTTCACATCCTTTTGAACTAGTTCTGAGCATATCTGGGAGTTTCCTCCCAGGTTTCTAACATAGCTAAAGAAGGCCTTATGATTGTCTTTTGAGTCTTTAGCTATTTTTCTCTCAAAATTTGCTTTGGATGATTTTATGAGAGCTCTTAGTTTTTACTTATAGTGATCAAGGGTGTCTTACCTTTTAAGGATTTTGCTCTATCTTGTAGTAGCTTCCTCCTTTTGTTGTAGAGTTTGTTTATGGCTGGGGTCCACCACACTGGACGCTTGCCTTTGGTACAAAGAGTCTTTGTTTTGCTTGGGATTGCCTTATCCATGCAGTCCTGCAGGTGCTGGTAGAAGGCATTTGTAAGTGATTCAGCGGCTTGAGTACTGTTTTCCCGGGGCTGGGGGCCCTTAAAGGAGACCACACTAGTCTTTAGAAGTGTGAAGTCGGCTTTCGAGGAGTTCTTTACTGTGGTCTTTTTATTTCAGGTGGGGTGGGATGAGGACCTCCAGCGAGATTAGTTTGTGATCTGATCTCACCAGTGAGGGGTATACTTCCGGTGTTGAACATTGTGCTCCCATGTTCGTGATGATGAGATCAAGTATGTTTTCTCCTCTTGTGGGGATGGTGACTAGTTGTTCCATGGCATTTGAGTTTATGAATTCCAGGAACTTTTGGGCTAGGGTGTTTGGGCTTGAGTAGTGTTCCCAGTCTATATTAGGGTAATTGAAGTCACCTAGTATGATGGTGTTTGGTGATACATTTATCCCCTCTAGTGTTTTCAGGAAGGCCATGTGAGGTTCCTGAGTTTGTGAGGGTGGCCTGTAACATGCTACAATTTGCAGAGCAGTCTTGCCTATGGTTAATTGCACCTGGATGGTCTCCGCTGCATCGTGCGTTGCCACCAGTCTTGAGGTGTGGGTGTCCTTGATGAATATGGATACCCCCCCCTTTCTTGGTATTGTCCGGATTTTGGGGCTGGAACGCATGATAAGAGGTAAAACCTTATAGTGCTGGGGTGCTCTCAGGAGCCTTGAACCAGGTTTCTGTCACTGCACAGACATCGATGTTCTCCATACTGAGAAGGGCCTCCATGGCCTTATCCATGGCAAGTGCCTGTATGTAGAAACAGATAAGGAATGAACAGTGTGGGCACAGCTGTGCATAGTGAACATAAAGGGATGTGTTTAGGGTAGTAATCTGTTGCATCCTGACTTTGCTTCTAATAAAGGGCAGGAAACTGTGTGCCAAGAAATAATTCTGTGTGGCTTTAGGTGAGTAATGCAGCCAAGTTAGAAGCAAGAATGTTGGGCATGGTGCCCCTGAGGCACTTTGGGAAAGGAACTTAATCTTTGTGTTAGCCTAGCAATGATTCAGTAGTTGAAGCTGCAGTTGGGAAGATACAGTAGTGAAAGTCAGATTATCTAAAACACACTACACCAGTACCTTTATAACTATCTGTATATAGATAGATACATATGTATGTATATATCTATATCTATATCTATATCTATATCTATATCTATATCTATATCTATATCCATATCCATATCTATAGCTATCTATACGCATATTTATGTTATATATATATATATATATATATATATATATATATATATATATATATATATACATATATATATATATATATATACATATTTATGTATATATATATATATATATATATGCATATTTATATGTATATCTATATCTATATGCATATGTATATGTATATGTTCATGTACATATTTATGTATAGCTATATGTATATCTATATCTATACGCATATGTATGTGTATATGTATATGTACATGTACATATTTATGTATATCTATGTCTATACACATATGTATGTGTGTATGTATATGTATGTGTACATATTTAAGTATATGTATATGTGATTCTATATCTATACACATAACTATGTGTATATGTACATGTACATATTTA